>NW_010272974.1:0-16955 GCF_000690775.1 Eurypyga helias | reverse complement strand
GGTCTACGCATCCATTGCACAGGACAGGACTAAGATCATGCTGCTGTACATGCACCTTCAACACAACATCTCAGGGGTGTTTCTGTCGAGCATGGTACGGAATACTTAATCCATTCCTGTCCACAGCAACAGCAGAAACAGCCTTATCTTTGTCACCTTTAACACTGATACTCAGAACTTCCTTTGCTTTTGAAGGCAAGTCTTAACTGGCACCACCACACTCCAGACATGTTAATGGTCTATTTTGTAAGGACATCTTCAGGTTTCCTACTATGACCAGCAGAGATCACACATTTCCAAGAATCATAGAATCATAGAATGTTTGGGTTGGAAGGGACCTTAAAGACCATCCAGTTCCAACCCCCCTGCCATGCGCAGGGACACCTTCCACTAGACCAGGTTGCTCCAAGCCTCATCCAGCCTGGCCTTGGACACTTCCAGGGATGGGGCATCCACAGCTTCTCTGGGCAACCTGTCCCAGTGCCTCACCACCCTCTCTGGGAAGAACTTCTTCCTGATATCCAATCTAAACCTCCCCACTTTCAATTTAAACCCGTTACCCCTTGTCCTGTCACTACAGACCCTTGTAAAAAGTCCCCCCCAGCTTCCTTGTAGCCCCTTCAGGCGCTGGAAGGTGCTATAAGGTCTCCCCGGAGCCTTCTCTTCTCCAGGCTGAACAAGCCAAATTCCCTCAGCCTTTCATCATAGAAGAAATCAGTCTCCTGAAAGCCCTGGACAAGTCTGGGAGCAAATCACCGGCTAGTATCAGCTGACATAGCTACAGTAGCATCACGGTAATTGCACTGCTTTGTGCTAGCTGAGGATCTGCCTCATAGTTGAACGTACGTCAACATGGATCGATGTAACTGGTGCTGCCTCTGTGCATAATTAATCGCCCTGAGTAGCTGCATAGTCTTGATTCTGTGTTATGGACGGATAGGCTAAAGGGAAGGCTGGGTGTGTACGTGGAAAATAAATCCTTCAAAAGTTGTTAGATGCAAAGATAACCACTTCTGGCTCAGGAATTCTCTGACCCCGAAGCCGTTGGTGAGGAAGAACCCCTGGAGAAGTGTCACTAAATGCTTGGTCTGTTCTTATACTCATCTCTGTGCACTGGCTTTAAGCTACTGTTGGGAAAAGGACATTGGACTATACAAAAATCTTTTGAACACATGTATTTAAGGGAATCCTGTAGTAATGAAGTCCCACTGTTCTTCCATTCAAAATAAGAGAATTCTGAGGCCTTTTATTAAATAAATAAATAAATAAATGGGATTCAAAAAGTGTTAGCTCTTTCCTTAACAATTTCATGTTACCAGCTACTTTACCCCATGTTACTTTGACAGACTGTCCAATAACAGTATTTTTTCTCACCATATATATAGGAAACTCCAACAAGCTCAAAGATCGCAATGATGACAAGAGAGTAAGAAGCTGCGTAAGTGTCCACAAGCTGTAACATATACATTCCACCCTAAAGAAAAGGAGGGTAAAACAGGCATTACTCATAGTCTTTATAGATATAACAACTCCAGCTGGAACCACAGTAGGCAAAATGGGCAGGAGCAGGACCCAGGACTCTCAATCCCAAGTAGCCATTGGCCGGACACAGGCTCATGCCGCACTCTGGTTCCTTCTGGCGGAACGAATATCAAATCCAACAAGAAAAAAGCGGGGGCTGAACCTGAGTCCGGCAGCTATCACACCTTGGGAAGACATCGGTTTCAGTTCTCTCAGATTAAGGACTGAACTACAGCCAGACCCTCCACCAGCAGTGTCTCCAACCATGTAATACTATGTCAGAAGCAAAAACCACCACTGAGACCAGGAAAACTGAAGCAGTGAGTCCAGTTCATCTCTTCAGAAAGGATACAATGCCCCATCTTCAGGGCAGAAGGTAAGCAGCATAATTCGAGTGAAGGAAGGACTCAATCCACCCAAGGCTTTAGAACAGCAATCTGGGCTGGTGGATGATGAGGTGAGGGGAAAGAAAGAAAAAAGGGGGCTGGGGGAAAGAATAAAATAGTAAGATAGATTTTGTGTACCTCCCCTTGAAATTGCTGAGAGTTTATAATGCTGGAAGAATTAGTGGACAAAAGACACTGAGGGCTATCAACAGTAGACAGAATTTCATTATTAACTCCACAGTTTGCCAAGACTATTGGTATATATCTGATCCAGGAGGGAAGGCACCCAAAACTGGTATGCATGTTTATATGACATACAAACTTTCTCTTTTTCTTAAACGAATACATAACTTATGTAATTGCTTTCGAAATAATTTGGCTGGGGATAAATTTTAGAAGTCTGATTCTCAGGAAGATATGAACGGCAAAGCCTTTTAATTATATCTCAGTCAAATAAAAAAAATAAGGCTTTCAGACTCACTCGGTGTCTTTGTGCACACAGTAGAATTCAGCTTAATCTTTTGCTACTTACACAGGAGGGGAAAGGCCACCAGAGGGGGACTGGGGACAGCGATGCTCAAAGACAATATTATTACCTGAGTGATCATAGGAAACCCCATGATGAAAAAGGAGATGCAGCACCCGAGAGTGAACAGTGCCTTGTGCGTACGTAAGTATTTGGGGAACTCATCCGAAACGGAGGTCACGATAGTCTCAATAGTGGCAAACTGGAAGGCAGAATAAAAGGATTCATTTCAGCGCATACCACATACACAAAACGGTCCAGCTGGATCTATTAGACTATGAGACAGAGGATTTCAAATCCTAGGTGTTAAATGCTCAGATATCAACACCAAAGCTTCACCCAAATGCTTTCGGCATTGATGGCCTTACTTCATTCCTCTTTTTGCCAAGCGGTTCACTGACCACATGGAAAACAGCAAGAAATCTCATGGTCCTCCAAACAGAAAAATAGGAAAAGCAAGAGGAAAAGAAGAGGAAACAAAAGCAGTTTACCATAGTGTCCAATCCAAGCGTCAGAAGCATCAAAAAAAATATTATAGCCCAGAATGGAGACAGGGGAAGCCTAGTTAAGGCTTCTGGGTAAACCACGAAAGCAATTCCAGGACCTAGAAATGAGAAAAATAAAGGCTGTGATATCTTGCATCGTGTTAACACTGTTGTCTGAATGGAAAAGAGGGAGACAAAGAGGCGTATTTCAAAGTACAGTACAATATTGCTTAGCTTGATAAAAGTAAATACATCAGATACAGTCTCTCCTATTTACAGGAAGACATAACCACTACAGAAAACCTTGCACGGTTTATTTTTGTTTTGACTGAGTTTCAAATCACTCACGCACTCCCACTTTCCAAGCTGCAGAATACATATTTAACCAGTATATTAACATACTGATCTAAACACAGAAAAAAATAAACAGTTGTGCACTGCAGCTGTGTTTCTTTCCTGCTCTGTCATCAAATTCCTGCCACTGTCCCTGCCAATTAGCAACCCGGCCTCAGATCAACAGAGCAATCACCCACACCTCAGTACTACAAGGATGAATGGGAAAGAAAATACTCCAACTCATCAGCACACAGTCAAGTGAGAAGGAGAAAACATAACAGAGGTGCAGAGCTGACGCCAGACACAAAGTAATAACTGCCATCAATCTAAAAAAATACCTAAGAAATTCTGAAGTAACGCACAGCAGAAAAAATAAGGAGATGGGTGTTTTTTAAAACCTTAGCCAGGAATTTTCCTTTCTCTGTTGGCTTGATATGTTTGGCTATTGTTTTTATTGACTGTAAAGAAAAATTATTTTTACAAGCATGTCTGGATTTGTCTGGGAGAAAAGGCTGCAGGAATGTGGCAGCAGCATTACAGTAGATGGCACTTCTTCTCTATTTATCCCAGCTAAAGGTGTGTCCCCTTCAAATGCCCTGAAGGATGTTTCCTGTCAGGCAAGATACAAATGAGAGCCAAGTTATGCGGATTCCAAGATCTATTCCAAGAGAAGGGGCTCCAAACTCACTTGGTCCCAGCCATTTCTAATCTAGATTATCAGATCTCATTTCCTACAGCCCCCCTAGGTGTTTCAGTTTCAGAGAGAACCGTTATTATCTCATATACTGAGGAAAAAAGCAGTTTTATCAGCATGTGAAATAACCTCTGTGGGCAACTTGTGAAGTGTTTGGAGTTCCTTCTGAACCGAAGACAGATATGACAGTTAACATCAAACCAAAACAAAAACTAACAGACCAAAAAAACCCACTGTATACTGCACAAAGATGGTGTTTGGAATAGTAAAGTGTTTGCAGAACTACTATGTATTCATCAACACGTTCTTCCATCTCTTGATTAAAGATTTCTTCTTGACTGTTAGAGATAAGGGCTCTGTTTGCATTAGCTTCCTGCATGCCGTTTAATTAAGACTCGGAATAACGAGTTCCCATTAATCACACTTTTTAGGAAAAGTTTAATTATAGAATATGAAAGCGCACATCTCCCCATCTCAGAACTCCAAGATACCACATGCCAGGGAGCATCCAGTCCCAGGGAGGCTGGATCCCATTCTCTCCACCTTTGGAGACTTAGGAGGGTATGAACTCTGTCTAAAAGTCTATTAAAACCAGGAAAACACCAGAGGTTTGACTAAAAATGTCAAATGTTGTTGAACTTTAATTTTCAATTACTAAAATTTTTTTCAACGGCGCCATGTTCTTAATCAGATTAAAATGAAAATTGTCTTGCCCTTCCCTCCATGCTAAGTGTTTTATTTGTTTATCAGGCACACCTTTTTTTCAGGAAAAACTCAATTAAAAGAAAAATCAGATTAATATTTTAGGGGTAAAAAAAAAAAAAAAAAAAAAAAATCCCTTCCCACTTCCACCAACAATTTCATTCAGGGTTTTGAAAACTTGAAGGGAGATTATCTTTCATCATCATTTTGACTGTTTTCTCCTTCACTACAAAAAGAAATACAATGTTAGAATTAAAAAAAAACGTGGGCAAGGACAAGGGCTGGCTCTTTTCCCCACTTCTTGAATCTGCCTTTTAACTCTGTTAGTTCAATGTGCTAACTCAGTCTGCTGTTATCCCTAATGTTCACCCTCTTCCTACTGTACAGTCAACTTCTATGAAGTGACTAATTTTGTTTCCTCTATCACAGAGAACCATGAAGCCTCAGCCTTGTGAAATATTTTTAAATGCCCGAAATGGGCTGTTCCAAATGCACTGACAGCCCTACAATAAGACTGTCCTGTGACAGCTTTTTTCACATCCCCTTGAACAGCTGCTGAAACAGCCAGGAACAGAGAGCTCCATCCATCCCTTCGGAGCTTCCACTGCAGCTTCACTCAAGCACAGCTTCTTTGACTCTTAACTCCTTACAAGTAATCTTGGGGAGTGCAGCGTGGCTTACATTTGGGGGCTGGTTTTTTATTGTTTCAGGATGGAGGTGAAGTCTAAAATAAAAAAAGTTAATGGAAACATTACTCCTTAAACACCTGGCCTCACGTGGAGTTTTTCAAACACAATATCCTAAATCCAGCCAGAAAATGGGGATGAGAATTACCTGTTCCCACTTACCTGACTGGCAGTTAAAAAGAAGAGATGAGGCACTGAAGACGGAATTGCTATTACATTAGCTTACAAGTGGAATATCCCCTACTACTTGATGTGAACTAAGATATGGACTGGTTGGAGCGACTCCAGAGGAGGGCCACAAAAATGTTCAGGGGGCTAGAGCACTTCTTTAGGCTGAGAGAGTTGGGCTTGTTCAGCCTGGAGAAGAGAAGGCTCCGGGGAGACCTTATAGCACCTTCCAGTGCCTGAAGGGGGTTTATAAGAAAGATGGGGACAGACCTTTTTTCAGGGCCTGTAGTGACAGGACAAGGGGTAACGGGTCTAAACTGCAAGAGGGCAGATTCAGACTAGATACAAAGAAGAAAAGTTTTACAATGAGGGTGGTGAAACACTGGCTCAGGCTGCCCAGAGGTGGTAGATGCCCCATCCCTGGAACCACTCAAGGTCAGTTTGGATGGGTATCTGGGCAACCTGCTCTAGTTGAAGATGTCCCTGCTCATTGCAGGGGGTTGGACTAGGCGACCTTTAAAGGTCCCTTCCAACCCAAACCAGTCTAGGATTCTATTTGCTATCAAGAAACAGTTTGCTGGCTGAGCATCCTATGAAACTCTCCTCTCAGACCTTTCTGCTGAATCCAAAGCCCAGTTAGCAGCCCATCCTACCACGGGTCGACTGGTGCAAGCCCCTGGCTAACTCCCCGTGACTGAACCTCACCTCACAGGCTTCTCCTCACCTCAACATCTGGGCTGCCATATAACAACCGAAGGAGCTGCAGAAATGGAATGTGACCCAACACCTTTACTCGCATCTCTAAGGTCAGAAGTACTGCAAAATCTGTGAGATTATCCATGTTTCAGTTTACTGAGAATGAATAAGCAAAAAGAAACCAAGAGCCTTTCCTACTTCTTAACCAGCAGCAAGATCTTGTGCCTCTCCTTCTTTCATATGTAGTAGCTTGTTTCTAACAAACTATTAGAAACATTAGAGTTCTGAGAAAAGGTATTTTTCAAGAAAAAAAGAATCCTTCATCTGCCTCATTGGCTCTTGTTCCTACAGCTACAGGATTTCTGTGTCCCCAGCTCATGTTTTCCTTTTAGCTCCCACAACACTGTTAAATGTAAATTAACCTTCCTCCCTAATTTGTCCAGGATGACCTATGGAAAATTGTCTTGATTTCTATCTCTCTTGTCAACTCACTGCTACAATTCCATGAAGCTCAGCCAGTCAGGTACTTCAGGCTACGTGTAGCACCTTACGGCACTGAATTTGTCCAATGCAACAAACCTGTCAGAAAAATGTTTGGTGTCTTCACACTGGTGGAGACAGGGAGGCACGTCACGTATAGAAACCATGAGTATGCAACATTCACTTTCTGAACTCTTCCATCCTCCTCCCCTTCAGAGCCTCCTCTTGCTCTGTGCTATCATGGGGCGGGGAGGGGGTGACACTGGGAACCATCCCCATGGCTCACAGAGAAGGCATCTTTCCTTCAGGGCATGGAAACGACGGTGTCTGTGCTGAGAGCTAACACACTTAACACCCTCACGCGCTCACAGAAACAGCTCTGGTGGGGGAATCATAAACATGTATAGGGGCTATTACAGTTATTACAAATTTGTCTTTTTAATACAATTTCAAATAATTTTAAAGATCTGGGGGTTGGTTGGCTTGGAGCCAAAGTGTTGCACATTTCACAGGAAATGTAGGGCTAGACTGAAGTAACAATTAACCCTCTATAATCCCATCAGATTTTTACAACCCCTTCAAGTTCTCTGATTCTCACCCCAAAGGCTTCTTCCTTCCTGTCTCTCGCTACTTCACACCAAATCATACATAGCAGCACCAATTCCTCCATCAGTCAGTCTTCTCACTTGTGTTCAGCTCAGACAATTAAGACCTTTCAGATTGCCATTTATAACCATTTCACTTCATTAACCAAGATCTTCTAAACCCATTCCTCAGAAATTGTTTACTTCCCCATGGAGGCAGCTCCCTGCTTCCCACACTTCAGAGGCTCAATACGCCTCTCTCATCTCCCACACACTTCCCATCACGAAACCCACCATCCTCTCGTCCAAGATCCCCGCCATCAGGAACAACTTTTGCCTTGGAAGACTTGACAAAGCAGCAGCAGAACTGAATGAAAAGGCCAGTGACTACTTAGACTATGTGAAGGAGACATGTCACCCTACCTCCTACCCATAATTTACATAAATATTTGAAATGGGTCTCAGGTTGCTTCCTGCTCTTACCAAACAAGTGATAAGGAGGCTTTCAAGTAATATCTTGACTTCCCAGTGTACTTCCCAATGGACCTTCTTCCATACAGAAATACCTACAAGTGGTTTAACTAATCCACTCCTGCTTGAAGCCATTATTCCCACCTCCCGTGTGAATGCCATCATTAATAACAGAGCTGAAGATGCCACCAGGGGCCTAACTAACACAAGCATATCCTACCTTGGTCTGCCACAGCTTCAATATTCACTTTGAGCTCATTTGCCATGAAGCCAATAACTGAGAAGATGACAAAGCCTGCAAATATACTTGTGGCACTGTTGGTACATGTGACTATCAACGTGTCCCTGAAAAGAAAACACAAGAAACCACATCACCTTGGTGTAATACATGCAAGGGAGGAGGGTTTTGTATGCAATTAAAGAGAATTAAGAAGTCATGAGCACATACAGCCTGTGGAAATACTGATGAAGGTACACTTTTACATATTTGATGCTGACCAGAGATGACAGAAGTCTTCACACCACCACCAGGAACCAGCTGTGCCAGTTTCCATCACCCACGTGCCATATAGAAAGCTATAGGCCAAGCAGGAGGATGAACACTTCTGCTTTTGGCCTCTCCAAAGAAGGTAGCAATGATGACAGGATTTGCAATGCAGTGTTTTACTCTTTGCCTGATAGAATCATGGGATGGTTTGGGTTGGGAGGGACCTTAAAGATCATCTAGTTCCAACACCTTGCCGTGGGCAGGGACATCTTCCACTAGACCAGGTTGCTCCAAGCCTCATCCAGCCTGGCCTTGGACACTTCCAGGGATGGGGCATCCACAACATCTCTGGGCAACTTGTCCCAGTGCCTCCCCACCCCCTCCGGGAAGAACTTCCACAATCTAAACGTGGCTATCTGCTCACTATCTTGCATACAAACTAACCATCACTGTCCAGCTAAGATGATTCTTTGTCCCGTATCTTCTTTGTATTTATATGCAGAATCTCACAGTTAAGCTTTCTGTACCTTGCGGCACCCTCTTAAACACCTGCCCATCTGTAGAGGATTCCCTGGTACAATTTCCTGTTGTGGTTAAGGAAACCTAAGAAATCCATACCTGAACACCATGCTATACTGGGTAAGTACATGTGACTTGACAGGAAACGAGCCCTCATGATCCCCATCCGTAATTATAACATTCTTGATAGGATTTTTATTTTTCCTTCATGATAGTTGTAGCCCAAACCCTTTCCCTTAAACTACTATGACTGAGGAACAAAGAATCCACTCACTTTACATGGTTTTCAAAGCTGCTAGGATTGCTTACTCCTACTGCTACTTGTTTGTGAGGAACAGAACAAAATACAACCTGAAAAGCTGTCAGGAACATCACTGAGCTGGCAAATTTCTGGAATCTTTAACAGAGCATCTCTTAACATGAATAATTAGGTCAATTCTGCAGGTCTACAGAAAAAGATGACAGTGTTCTGTTTGGAACCACCATGTGTTAATCTTCTTCCAAACCCAGATAAGTTTTAAGTAAAATATTTTAGGTATGCATTATGAAGTAAATTTATTTACATTTACTGTAATTATAGATTATTTAACGATGTTTAAAATGAATATGCAACCGAAAGCTACAATTTTATCTGCAGTATTAGAACATAATGGATATAAAATTTGAAAGGGAAAATAGTCTTGTCATTTCAGTATTCAAGATGTGTTGTAAAATTATGATGATTAGAAGTAACTCAGCTTTTCTAATTATTTCTGCTTCAGTGTCCCATAGCGCTCTCTAACATAGGTAAAGCATGTATTTAGTGTTAGACCTGGAAGATATTTCATTGACAAGTATTTAATTCAAAATTTTCATTATAATTTTCCAAATTCCACAAAACATGACTGAACTAATGGAGAAAGATAGCATGACACTTCTCCCATTTTTTGCCCTGATATTCTGAATGTGTTCATTGATCACCAAATAAATCAGAGCCCAGAACAAGCGTTTTCAAAGACAGGACTCAAAGGATTGCTGGGTTGGAGTTACTGAGTACACCTCGTTTACTTATTCATCCATACTTTAGGATAATTATATTAAATGACTTCCTTTGAGCACAAGTAGGAAACGTTTTTCAAATTCCTTTCTAAAATCCTGATCCACATTTTTTGATTTAAGTATTCTGTATACAGTACTTCGAAATTATAGGATATGGGAGTTCAAAAAGTGTGTGCTTTCAAGTCTCGATTCAGGAAAGATTTTGAGCGTGGCCTTGGGACAGTCCCTGTGCATGCCTTTTGGCTGCCCTGAGTCAGCACCTCTGTCACTGCAGGAATCAGGAAAGGTTGGCTTCAGTAGAAACAAGATTGGCTTTAAAGACTATAAAATATCAGGGCAGGATTCTACTGATGCCACTTGCTTTTGTTTTTTCCATCTGCAGACATTTACCTGGTACGTTTTTTGATGAAAAACTAAACAATGCCACCAGAACAATGACTTTTTTCCTTGCAAAAATAACTTCCAGTGATTTCAGATGAAAGAGATTTTAAATTTTACAACTTCAAACAACGTGGTACGTGTAACCACAATAAGTGGAATTGGGAATAAAACAGCAACAATCAGGAGAGGCATGAATCACGTCCATGGAAATCACATTAAACTCATGTACGTCTCAACAGCAAACTTCAGCTCATGCTACACAGCGCTTGTTCTTCAGCAGAGGCTGCCAACTGGCACAGATTCATGTCACTGCTCACAGCTGTTGACAGCTTCTAGATTGCCATTCAACCTAAAACTGCTGAAGAGCCAAGAGGGACTGTAATAATCTTAAAGCTCATTTTGAGACTAGTAGATTAGGACCTAGGAAGAAGATACGAAACACAGAACTGAAAAAGATGAAAGAAACAAAACAAAACAAACACCAAAGGGAGTGGGGAATAACCCACACCTAACACAGGGGAAAAATAAAGGAAAATAAATAAAAAGGAAAATAAAGAGAAAGGTCTTTCAAACCACATTTCTGCAAATTGGAAGATGACTGGGTTTGGACAAGACCTGTTTAATGAGACTGATGGGTTTCACTCTCACATACCTGTAGCAGTTGTTATGGAATTTGTTGTAAGAAGAGAGAGTAATTAGACCTCCCCATGCTGCAGATAAGGAGAAGAAAATCTGAGTGGCAGCATCCTTCCAAACCTAAGTAAGATAGACAGGAGAGGAAATAGCACTGGCTTCAGGAAAGAGCATTAGAAAGGTCAGCAACACTATTGAATGTTACTGTTAGGGGATTAACACGTAAGTAGTTTAAATGAACTTCAGAACAATGGGTGCCAATAGAACATTTAAAAGCAAAATTCTGCCCCAAAATACATACAGCCCATTTGATGAGAAGTGCTGCTCTTGTTGAGCCTGTAGAGGTGCCAGTATAACCTTAGCTGCGTATGGAAGGTACAAATATTCAAATTATATTGCTTGATACAGATCAGTTCAAATACATTCAGCAAAGAAAAAACAAATCGAGATGAGAAATCTGCACCAGGTATTGATGGTTTATCCACCAATGGTCCTATGTAATACTTTATCTTCTTGATAAAAGCAAGAACCTCAGCGCTGCCCAATGCCTGATTTAGGAATGAGATTACATTAAAATTAGGGTACGTTTCCATCATCAGGTGTACATCAAGCAGCAGAGGAAGTCACAGCCATTTACACACATCCAGTTCCCTCCCATCAGAAGAAAAGAGATGCTCGGCAAAGTCTCTCTTCAAAACCAAACCACCCAACAGCACTGTTTGCTCTGTACCAAAGTTCTTCAAAGCCTTAGATGCACTTAGAGACCACATTTCTAAATTGCCCGCAATATCCAAAGAGTTGGTCTTACTTATGACTTGCAGAATGGCTGAAATATTGGTATTTCAATTCACAAGCTTTCCTACAAAGTCTGATGTTCCACCCAAGTCAACAGTGCAGAAATGGAGATAGAGGTACATGCACAGGTAAGTGTACCTATGCACACACTAACCAGTTTGAAAATATTACTTCATTGCTACTTGAAACATTACCAGCCAACAAACAGTCAATCCTTCATCTAACTGAGCGTAATATAGAGCTTTTAGTTCATGTTACACTGCAAAAAAATTGACAACAGGTGCTCACCTTATTATTATCAAACACTTACCCAGGGTTATACAGATATTTAGTGTGTTCAGACAGCTCTGTTTCGCAACAGGCAACGTTTCTCACCTCCTTTATTGCACAATGTGGGATCAAAAGGTGCTCATATTTAATGCAAAATTAATATCTGTATTGTTTGCAAAAGATTTAATACTCCTGTCGCCAAAGAATCAAAATACCCATGATAGCAGAAATATTAAGAAAATTAAGATCTGCACAATACATCCAAGAATTAGTTTTCATCTTTAATTTTCAATCCATCAGTGTGATATCAAACTGCCATGGATAGAGGTAAAAAAAAAAAAAAAAAAAAATCAGTAGATTTCCTGAGGTGTTGCTAAAAATCCTTTTTAAATTTCTAGAGAAAAGAGTGTGAATTGTAACTCTCGGCTCAGGCTTCAGTTCAGTCCCCAGAATCCTGTCCCAAGACACAACCAGCACAGAGGCGCTTGTGTGCCATATCAGACAAATACATGATCCGCGGGTGGATTTAGATCCACACAAACACAAATCCATCTGTATTTTTGGAACAGGTTTCACTGGCCTTGTTGGCAACAAATGGCATTTTAGAAATCAGGTGAAATCCTAAGTGATGCAGCAGAGCAGAAGCTCCATCTTGCTTAAAGCAAAGCCAGGTACCAAGTCCCTTAACTCTGTGTTGTCCAGCACGGCACGTCGCCTTGTTTCTAATAATGCAGGGAGACTAACAATTGCTGCCGTTCTGTGTCGGTCTACACGCTCCTGGGGAGTTAGATTAGGACGTAGAATCTGTTTTTGTTTCATCTCATGCCTCAGATGCATTATTCAGAACAATCTCGGTTCAATGATTAAAATGCACCTATTCTCAGCATTTCTCAAGGAACACAAGTTTACGACGTTACCTATTAAATCTTCATGCGCTCGTTCAAGTCGAGGCAGCATCCATCAGACACTGCCATATTAAAATCTATCCTTCCTTTTTAATTCCCTATTTTCCAAATGCACCTACTCCGAGAGATTCGTGTGAAATATTAAATGTGAATTAAACACCATCTCTAATAATATATGCAAAAAAAAAAGTGTTACGTGCAGATAAAGAACAAACATCCATTGCAACCACACGCCACGTAAGACGAAGAACAAGCTTCCACAGATGGCAAATGCAGCCTCTACACATAGAAAATGCCTGCAACGGACCCCAGGAAATCTGTATGAATTACGCAGCCGAGCAGAGGTATAAGTGCAATAATAAGCCCACCATAGCATCGATTAGCTTCTCCCACTTTGGTGTGATGAAGTACCAGATTCCAGCTCCAGCTCCTGGTAGAGTTACTCCTCTTATAAGAAGGATGATGAGAACTACATAGGGGAATGTAGCTGTAAAGTACACCACCTGGACAGAGCAAAAAAAGGGATTAATGAAAGGGTTCTTTGGGTGTATAAGAAGTGAGGGAAGGGGGCGATACAAATGCTACGCTAGTGCTTGAAGAAAGCAACTAGAAGCTGAGACAACAGGGTTATTTCCTGGGAAATCTCAAGTTTTACAGCTCTTCTTGCTGCTGGAAACAGGAAAAATACCAACTGTAACAGAAGTAAGAGTTGGTTCTAGGCAGAGAGGGGAAGAAAAAACAGAAGAGAAAGTCTGGAAAAGGGTAATTGGAATTTATAGCTAAATGAAAATACCACTTTTGATCCTTGCTCAGATCAAGGAGTAAACTAACATGGCTCAATGGAAATGAAATGAGCAATGCCATCCAATACTACTTAAAGTTCTGATTTCTTTCTATTTTATTTTAATATAATATTTTAAATATTTCTCTGTATTTAACTAAGCCTAAAGAATTAGTATTACTGTTGGTATTCCTTCATAATTACATATCACCATAAAAATATAGATGGTCTCAATGCAAAAAAAAAAAAAAAAGTCAGTGGAATGATCCAGATAGACCTAATCATCGTTATGTCTAAATACACAACAGAGGTTGTGTGTTTTACATCTTAATAATTATCTAGTACAGAGCAGAGCTCTCTCTGTGGTCAAATAAGATGGGTAAATTATACCCAGTTAAACTGTGTACTCTACCCAAAAGTGTTTCAAATCCCTTTACACATTTACCTCTGAACTGTACAGGGACCTGAATCACCTGAGCTGATGTGACATTTAAACTGCTTTCCCAACTTTCTCCTTGCTGTTTCGAGAAGTTGCCCCAAGAAATTTTTGTGCTGTGGATATACTGAACTCATCAATGCATAAATACAAGTTTTCTATCCCTGACACCAAGGAGTCACTATTTTGCTGTACCGCAAAGTCTCACTTAAAATCTATTGCCACATCTAACACCAATTTATTCTTCTCTGCAACTTCTTTCTTGGTTCTGGCCTTCCATGAAACAGCTTTTCCTATCACACTAAGGTAGGGGAAAAAACCAAAATCTCAACTTTCCATGGTCTTCTGAGTTTCTGGATTTTCTGATAATTCCCAAATTACCTCACAGCAGATTTTGCCAGCTTCCAGATGTAAACAAAAGGCTTGGAATCAGAAAGCCTGTGCCCAGCTCTAGAAATTTCATGGCTATCTCTGCATATTCGCTATCTTTATCCCAGGAAATATCTAAAACAGCAAACACCAAATTAAAAAAAAAAAATATCCAAACCCAACAACACCCAAAGCAGTGCTGCTGCTAAAGGAAAAGCTGCATTTCTCTGCTCAGATGGCTGCCTGGCCAATTCATATACCTGTACTTCCGTGCCAACAACAGCAGGTCATGCTCTCTCTTGACACGGCTGCTGGTTAGGAGAGAGCAAGCTGCAGCTTTGAGGAGCAAGGGAGAGAATGACATATGAGACACCAGAGAAACAGAGCAAGGAGCTGGGTTACGACAAGGAGGAGTTGTCCAAAGATGGCACCAAGTATTTGGGAAAAGAGGATACACCCTGTCACTACTCACACTCACCACAGAACAATTTGAGTTCAGCTCTTACTCTGAAACGTGTTGCTTAACATCTCAATATATGTGATAATTTCCCTGATTACAGTGACACATAAGGTGACTGCAGAGTTTTTAATGACACCGCGCAGAACAGGGAAGACTGCTGAAGGCGCCTTTTTGCCACCCGACTGCTGAGCGCAGCTCAAAGGCTCATTTTAAGCTTACTGAAGATTAGGGAGCAAATGCTGAACCAAAATGATCTTTTTTAAAAATGTTTTGGCTAAATAGAAAAACACAGACAGGAAAAAGGCATTTCAGTAATACTTAACCACTTACTGAAAATAATTTCCAGCAAATCACTCTTAAACAAGAGTTTGATTCCCTTAAAGCAGCACATTGCTTTCTTGCAAATGTGCAACCACAAATATTTTTCTTACTTTTCCTGATGACTTGATTCCTTTAGCAAGAGAGGCATATACAATCACCCAAGCCAGGAAAAGAGATAGTGCCAAGGGCCATCTAATCTCACCAGGATATTCAATCCCTGCTGAAATCTTCAGTACAAAGTACCTAAGAAGAAAAAATAAATTTAAAAAAAAAAAAGAAAGAAAAAGGATAAAATTAATGACAGCAACTGCAGGCAAATTCAGAGCAAATTCCTGCAGTGTTTTGTTTTGCTTCAGTGTTCTCAGCGGTTTCTCTAGAAGGTTCCAGTGACTCTCAACACGTATTATTTTATTTATCTGCATTGCAGCAGTAGATAAAAATGCCAGGCATGGGCCAACACCCCAGCTGTGCTAAGCACCATAGGCACAGAACACAAATAACCCAGCGCTAGAAATTTAGCTTTCAGCATTCCTATGCACAAAAACGGGTATCATCTGCTGTCCTGAACTACTGCGTTTCTAGTCTTCCAAATAGTGACTTTGTTACGGTGGATTTGAGAGAAAAACTAACACGACACCTCCAAACAAAGACAGATCTTACTTGAAGTATTCTTCACTTCCACTGACAAACGTTTTGTTTCCTTCGCTGGTGAAGTTAACCATAGTCAAGTTTGGATAGGCACTCATACAGAAAGTAGAGTTCTTGATTTGTATTTTTGGGTGGTCACCAATAATGCAAGAATCTATGAAGAAAAGGGGAGGGGGTGGGGGAGGAGAGAAAAAAATAACTTTAGATTTTTTTTTTTTTCCTAAGTTGGGTGTAAAATGACAACAAAAAAGCATTAGATCACACACACTACTTCAATTTTGGTTTTGTGTGAGATTTCCAGAACACCTTGCTTCAAGAAGCTGTAAGGGTCTGAGAGAACTGGGTCTTAAAATATCTCATGATTTTCCCCCTTTAACCCAAATATCTAAGGCATAAAAGGAGCCCGAGGGAGGGAAAGGACAGAGCACTCCTTCCCTGCCGGGGGTCACCCCACGCGGGGTGGGGGCTGGGGTGTAGCCCCGGGCCGGGGTTAGGGAGGGCTGAGGAGTCAGGACACGTTTTGTGTCGTTTGCAAAAACGGTTTTCAGCGGTTTTTTCCTTAAAAATAAGCTTCGTTAAAGCCCACAAAGTTGTCTTGAACAGAAACCAGAGACCGCCAGCTACAGCATCTCGTTCCGTGCTTTCTTCCCAACAGTTTTTACCCGAAAAAAAAAAAAGGCTTTTCTTAGCATTATTGTTGAAAAATCCCGTTTATCCTTGATGATGAAGAATTTAAATATGAGTGGGAGGAGGAAGGCCCATGTGATGCAGATCATTTCAGGTTGCTCCGTGCTCACCGCAGTCCCCTCTGGCATCTCCCAGGGGCGCAGCTGAGCTGGAGAAAGCTCTGGAAAACCACCACGGCCACACACACCACCCCCCATTAAAAAAAAAAACAAACCAAAACAAACAAACAAAAAAAAGGTGTGGGGTGGGGTACCTGTCTCCACTTACCTAACATAAGTTTGTTTTTATCTTTGCAGTCTGGTGTGTTCCACGGGTTGTTGCAGGAAGCCCAAGGTAGCACAGGTACAAAGGACGCAAAAAGGTAGAAAAGTGTGTAGCACAGGATAATATTGTAATATATGGCTATCAGAACGGAGATGATCAGCATCGCGATGCCGCAGCCTAGGAGGAAGGAGAGGGGAGCCGCGGTTAATCCCGGGCGGCGGGGAAG
>NW_010272973.1:0-14057 GCF_000690775.1 Eurypyga helias | reverse complement strand
TTGGTGAAGCCGTGTTGGCTATCACTAATCACCTCCACATTCTCCAGTGTAATTCTCATTACACTGTAGCAGTGGCATAAAGGGACCTTAAAAACAGATGTGAAGTCTGTAACAATTATATACAGTTACAGCAATAACTGGATGTAACAGTACACAGTTTACTCCAGTAACCTCTTACTGGAGTTAACAGTAAAATCCACATAGGTCTAAGCATGAACAGGGAGTCCACTACTGGATTTTCAGTTGCTAAGTAGTTGCAAGCTTCAGTCATAGATGTGTCCCATATGAAATCAGCAATATTACTAGCCATGAAAATTATAGAACAAGGTAAAATGTCTAGTTTTATACTTTTTATATGTAAAGAATGTCAGGAAATCAGAACATGAAACTACTCTTGTAAATGAGGATTGTATCATAAGAGAAAACAACTATTAAAAAATAAAATGCCTATTTCAAAGAATTCAGTTAAAAATATGACTAGCAACAAGGCTGAAAAAATTAAGTGAATTATTTGATCAATTGTTTATGTGACATTTTGAGGCTATAGCATTTTACAGAAATGCAAATCATTTTGACCATAATTAACTATACTGTAATTCCATAGTCAATCATTTTGTACCAGTTAGTGGATATTATATTACTTGCTTGACAGAAAAACACACACGTGTAACATTCCAGTAGTTATTTTACTGACACAGATCATAGATCATAAACATTGTGTGATTTCTGATTCTTGGATAGTACTTCTTTATTTAACTTGCTCATGCCATGTTTTACCTATGAATACAACATTAATGGGAGGAAAAAGGGCATTTTCAAACAGGTATGTATCACCCACAAAAAAAACCCAAACAGGCCTATGACCTTGAATATGACTGTGCTTACAGAAGTAGTATATTGTGATACCTGTTTTCTGTTATCTGTGCATACACTCAGCATGAGGACTGCTGTCACCTCTTAATTATTATCTGTAATTCATTATACATGGTCTCTTTCCTAGACAAAGTAAACTTCTGAAAGAGGAAAAAGAATTTAATAAAACATCAGTCTATGCCCAATACCAGTACGTGAAAATCAGAACAACCAAAACTGGACTAACACAAAAATACAATATTTCATATGAAAAGCAAATTAGCTTCCCTTAATGCTTATATCTTCTAGCTTTAACAAAAGTACATTTACCCATTAAATGTGGAAAGAATACTACGGTCTATTTTGTCATAACACTACAGTAAACTCTTCATGAAAACTCATCCATATGTACTGTGTTTGCAGTTGATGATAGCTTCAGAATATCCACATTATTCAATCTTCTTTAAAGCTGTTACATTGAGTAGCAATTGTTTGGCTTTACAGTGTTATATTTGGGAAGTTTTAATAATTGCATTCATAAATATTACAGATTATATAATTAAGAGTATACTATGTTTTCTACTTGTAGTATTAATTGAAGTTTCAGTAATCATTTAAATGTTTTCTATTTGTAGAGATGATATTTTAATGATTACCAATTAAAGTATTATATGCCTGCAAGTGCTTTTCAAGCAATACTACTTATTAATATTACAGAATAATAAATAAGTCTATTTGTGAGATTCATAAAGCTTCCTGAATTTCTTTTTTTAGTTCCAGCCTAAAAAAAAAAAAACACTATTAAGAAGGGGTAAAAACCCCTGTGTAGAAATATAATGCCTACAATACACTGAGTAAAACTAAAATATTAAATGTAGGATATTGTAGTCTGTACATTGTCATGTAAAAGTTCATTTAAGACAAACAAATTCTTGGTTGAAGCAGACTAATATAACCTCAGGCAACATACACAGAAGTAGACAGGGATTTATATTATATTCTTAGAACAATGCATAGAATTAATCCATTCATTTAATGCACTTTTACAATTGACAGTACGGGCACTCATGATGGCCAGCTCTTCATAAAGCATTAACAAGAGTTTCATCAAACCATGGTGTATGATGATGTACAACATTAAAAGATTTTTTCCCCATCTGTGCAGATATGCACTTGGAATTTCCTTTATTTGAATGAATTTTCAGGTAAGATTTTAAAAAAAATAATTTTGCAACACAAGTAAGAATGTGGGATGTCCCTTTGTTAGCAGTGTGTGAAATCTTTTTCCCATCCCCAAAGATCTTCATCTGTACAGTGATGGAGTGCATTAGAGCTATTTAGTTCATAAATACTGTTTACAGTAGTAGCAAGACAAAACATTTTCTATCAGAAAGTTTCATGAAGGGAAACAGGATTTATTTTTAGCAAATATGGAAATTCTGCACTTTTTTTCCTCTCCTGCTTTGATCACAAAATATCAGAAGGTGAAGGATGACTATAGTAATAAATATGCTATACTTACAGTAAATATACTACTGCATGTAACGGAATCTGGCATAGTGCTATTGCCACACAGAAACGCTAACAGGACTACTTCGTATGCCACTGTTTCAACAAGACCTGACTGCATCCTGTGCAAAACCTATCTCAGTGCATGACCCATCACTCTGCAGCGTGTGTGTGTGTGGAGGCTACACACCAGGACTCCAGCTTCAAGTGGGACCCGTGTGATTTTGTGCTACACGTTGAATAGCCCTGGCTCAAAACAGGTGCTACCAACTGACCAGTGAGATGCACTTATAACATTCGGGAAGGAAAAGTATCCCTCTCCAAAATAAACTCTTTTCCATTTCTATCTGACCTCCAAAATTTCCAAAGCAAAATGCTGACTGAAGAAAGAAGAGATTTGCAAGTTGTTCATAACTTCATAAAGAAAGTCAAGTTGACATCCTTTTGTCCTACAGTCAGCCTAAACCTGTAAAGCACTGTACATAGTTTTTCTAATTTCAGGATTACCCTAATTCTTTCTGCTGTGGAATTTCAGTCCAGATCCCAATTTGTTCAGCTAGTTTCCACAGGAAAAAGAGCACATCCTACCAGGATACTAATTTGAATGGACAAATTTTAACCATACAATTAATCTTTCTTGTGGTCTTTTTATACTCAAATTTTTTCTTTACAGGGAAAGAAGAAATGTTCTTTACATGTAAAGCCAAGAATATATTTTTAGGACAGTCAAAATCTTAACCTATTCAAAGAATTATTAGTCCAGATCTAATTATTACAAAAAAGAATACTTCTATACACAAAAAAGACGTAATAGTAATAATGCATTAAAAATAAACACATTTCCTACTTTCTATCCCTTTTCCCAGTGTTACGCTCACCCTTCCCCTGCTCCACTGGGTTCTAAGGTCAGTGGTTTCAATACAGTATTGGGGGAGAGGGAGAGGCTGTTAAACGAACTGTCAGCATATGTGAGTTCATACCTGGAGGGAGTACGGTGTTCATGTTGATAGCTTTATTCTCCTCCCTCTAGGATCCACTTGGGATCATTTTTACATGTTTACTAACATGCTTTTATGCCTTGCTTATTCCTCATTTAAGGTCAATGGTGTCCTGCCCATTAGCAAGGCTGTTGCCAGCAGATAAAGGCAAGTGATCCTTCCTCTCCAATCAGCCTGTGTGAGACACATCAGGGCCGGGTCCAGTTCTGGGCTCCCCAGTACGAGAGAGGCAGGGACATACTGAAGAAAACATGGGTCTGAAGAAGTGGGGGCTCCAGTACCAGGCCTGTTACTCATCTCTTAGAACCCCATGTGCGTACTCCCCTATGATGCATCATGTGCCTCTACTTCCCAAGGCCTCTCACTGACGCCCGACCAGCATTACTCTGTAATACAGCATTATGTTAGAGTTGTGAACATCTCACTGTACACAGAACAACTGCTGTTACCATTATCTATATAAAGCTATGGTTGTATCCTACAAAGATTAGTATAAGTGAAACAAAGCAGGCATAAACAAACCAAAAATTGGTCATCTAAAGTGCAGCTCCAGACATGTCAAGAGAAGTTCAGACAGAGCAAGCCTGGCAAGTCTCAGCACTGAGGCCTTCCAAGCTTAGCACAAAGCTTGTGGCCCGTCACTAGCAATGGTAGTACTATATTACAAGGCCTGGAGGCTTAGACTCTGTGGAAGAATGTAAAAACAATAAGCATTCAAGAATAGCAATGACTGGTTCAAAGCAGACATAACGAAGAGTGGATAAATCTGACATAATGTTTTCTGAAAAGAAATATCTATCAGTCATAAGTCTGCAGATCTGCATTGAAGTCCTCTATTTGAAAAGTCTCCATTTCAAAAATCATGTCCCATAAGACAAAGACGGAAAATTAGGATAAGTGGAACAAACACTTCTAACCAAACACAGATCATAGTCAACATGAATGTAAGCAAAGAAAACAGAATTAGCAGTTTACCTGCAAGCTAAGAACCTATATGACTTGCTGGACTTCCCTTTTTGAATAAGAAACTACCACCTTTGATCAGAACAATCAGAAATTGCCCTTCTGATATACCTTTTGTGGTCAACTGTTATTCAGGAATAGAATAAAAGGTTAATCAGGCAGTGGTTAAACAAACAGGCAAAAAAATCCTTTACTTTCACAAATACCTATGATAACTTCATCTGTCAATACATCCAGAGGAACACAGATATATAGGAAGTGTATGTTCCATGTTCTGTTGTATTCCTGAGTTTGCTGAATCATCATTATTAACTTCCACGATAACTTTTGAAATGATGGAAAGCAGACTTGACCCTCAATAGTATTAGGGACTGACAGGCATTTTATAGACTAACATATGTTCCCTGTCTGAAGCATTGCTATGAACAGAAAGAAATACCACCAAGTACGGTGCCACAGAGCAATACAATATAGACAATTACCAAGCTTTAGATCTGATCTTTCTTTAACAAAGAAACATCATGCAGATACTTCTGATAAAATAATGCATAAGATTTCACTGCCTTATGAGCTGCATTACATTTGCTCAAAGGAAAAAAATACTTGGACTTCACTGTTTCTTGCAACTAGCCACCTACAACTCCAATACAGCCATCTCCATCTCCCCAGCTGAAAGCAACATAAGGCACAAGCAATATAACTATTAATAAACACATAGTAAGCTCGTAAACAGATGTTATGCAGCAAGCACTACAGAACAGATACATACCAGATGCTCAGCCTTCACAGGCTTAACCATCAGGTAAGAACAATGTACATAGCATACAGCTGATCTTCCCAAGTAACTTAGAAGTTTGGTTACCATCTTCAGGGATAGGGCAGCTGGTGACCTGGTTATACCTACCCAGGAATACTACTACACCTATAGCTTGACCTACAGAGAGAACAATAAAACTCTCCCATGTTAATCATAGAAACGCCTACACTACTAACTACTTCCATTCGAATACCCACAAGTGATTGACCAGGCTGCTAATCATTAAAGCAATAACTTCATCCCCAGTGTAACACCACCACCACCACCGAACTTGTCACAAGTTATCATACCAGATAATATGGCTGAATATTAAAATACTCATTACTGTAATTATAATTTTTCTTTATAAAAATTCATTGAGACTGATCTGAACAAAATTACTCTATAGTTGATTAACAAGTGATTGACCAGGCTGCTAATCATTAAAGCAATAACTTCATCCCCAGTGTAACACCACCACCACCACCGAACTTGTCACAAGTTATCATACCAGATAATATGGCTGAATATTAAAATACTCATTACTGTAATTATAATTTTTCTTTATAAAAATTCATTGAGACTGATCTGAACAAAATTACTCTATAGTTGATTACTTTTTTTTTCAGGAATATTCAGAGCCAGTTAACAACATATAAGTGATTACACTGAAAAATAATAAAACTGAGTAATTGGGTGTACAATGCAGAGTGTATCAGATTTAAGTGAGTTTGGGTTCTTTTTCTTATTTGTAAATAGTGATAAATACATACATTTTTCATAAGAAACATTTTTCATTACTGATGAATACAGCCTAAAACACAGCATGTCAAAAACATTCCTGCAGGACTGTATCTACTCCTATATAGAAAGAACCAAGGAAGTCAATCAGCCTTCAAAAAATTAAGATTAAATGCTCTGAGTGAATTCCTCAAAATATGCTCAAGTCTATTATGAGAAGTCTTTACCCCTCCTCAACTATAAAAGTTTGAGAATACCCGAAAAAGTTTCAGATATCAGTATGCTCCTTAGCTGCTCTCCATGAAGTATATAATTTAATCATTATTTGTTTTGACTGTTCTTTATTTAGCTCAACAGAAGAGTTCAATCCTATCTCATGCAGGTTCTCATCACTCTAATAGCAACATTTCTTTCTGAAGTTCAATGAGCAGCATGACTGTAGCTGTCAGGTGTTACTTGTTCCCTCATTTCTTCCCCCATATGGAGCTTTCTTGTTGTTGTTCTACTTATTTATGATGTGCTCTGATAGAGTTATTGACAAAAGCAGAGTTGAGGAGTTTCTCTTTAAAGATGCTAGAGAAGGGGAATGACTTTTGAAGGAATGACTCAACAAGGCCAAGTGCAAGGTCCTGCACCTGGGCTGGGGCAATCCCAAGCACAAGTACAGGCTGGGTGGAGAGTGGATGGAGAGCAGCCCTGAGGAGAAGGACTTGGGGGTACTGGTGGGTGAAAAGCTGGACATGAGCTGGCAACCCAGAAAGCCAACCATATCCTCGGCTGTATCGTTCCGCCTCCTCTAAGCGGCTCTCATGAGACCCCACCTGCAGTACCGTGTCCAGCTCTGGGGCACCCAACATCAGAAGGATATAGACCGTTTGGTGTGAGTCCAGAGGAGGCCATGAAGATGCTCAGAGGGCTGGAGCTCCTCTGCTATGGGGACAGGCTGAGAGAGTTGGGCTTGTTCAGCCCGGAGAAGAAAAGTCTCCAGGTAGACTTTTCAGCACCTGAGGGGGCCTACAAGAAAGCCCGGGGCGGGGGGTGGGGGTGGAAATGAGGAACAGGACGACACCCGACTTTTTACAAGGGCCTGTAGTGACAGGACAAGGGGGAATGGATTTAAATTGAAAGCAGGGAGGTTTAGATTGGATATCAGGAAGAAATTCTTTATGAAGAGGATGGTGAGGCACTGGAACAGGTTTCCCAGACAAGCTGTGGAGGCCCCATCCCTGGAAGTGTTCAAGGCCAGGCTGGATGAGGCTTTGAGCAACCTGGTCTAGTGGAAGGGGTCCCTGTCCATGGCAAGGGGGTTGGAACTAAATTATCCATAAGGTCCCTTCCAACCTAAACCATTCTATGATTCATGTTTCAACACTTTCTTTAGAAGTGCCTCATACTCCACAAGTCAACGGAAGTTCTGCCTTTGGTTATGCCTTAGTTTTGGTTTCAAATTCAGATGAAAATATTCCTGTACTTTAGGGATGCAGATATCAGGGACAGCTTCAAGTTCAGCACTTAGTCTGATGAAGGCTTCATATGGGTCATATGAGTTGTAGAAAGGACCAAGTTCATATCCAAGTTTCCCAAAATACCTGACAGGTTCTCATCAAAACCTCTAACTTCATATATGCTTAATCTCAGTCTAAATTTTGCATGCAGTGTTGTTGTTAGTTGCTCATGAAAAGAGATGCTCTTCCCTTTTGCCTTAAAACCTGTCTTCTCATTTTGAGTTAGAATTAGTAAAACAAGTTTGGTGGTCACAGTTAACAAATAATACCTATATCATCATGACAGATCTTAGAAATTTAGATATCCACATATTGTTTCCAGCAACTTTGAAAGTGTAAGCCTTTAATGCTCTTAGCCTTCACTGCAAAAGCACTACAGAAATAGGAATCAAAGAGACTTCACAAGGGAGCCTGCCTTTCCAGTCTGACTGTTCTTGAGGAGACCCTGGATCACTTCCTTATTTCTTTTCATAGCTTTCATATTTCTTTCATAAGTGTTTCTATAAAACAATGGCAGAAGAAGAGCCATCATAATTTTTTAAATTAATAATCAAAACAATGGTAATAGCAACACCCCTTCTTATATTTTGACAGAAAGCCACCAAAACCTTCTCTCCCAAGCAGTTTCAGGGTAACTCTGCTTCACTGTAAATACCAGGTTCTCTAAACACCAGATTCACTGGATTACTAATCTTGGATGAACAACATGCCTAACATAAGACAGGACAGAGTTTGAAAAATCTGTTGCTTTAATACCTTGTTCCATTGCATAAAAAAAGAAACAAGCAGCAATGCAGATTTCTCTCTCTTCAAGTGCCTCAATATGAAAGAACCAAATTTCCACAAACTTTAATTGTTGCCTAATTAATGTTTGTAAAATAAGTTTTTCCCAGAAAAGTCACTCTTGAAAAAAACCTATTGACACAGAGAGAACATTGTACTAAGTGTATCCCAAACAAAATGGGCATTACAACTACAGTCATTGCTATGATAAAGTGCTGTCCGCTGGAATTCTTTGTAGTAGCCAAAGATTATTCATTCAGTGATTTTCCATGAGCTGCATAAATCCTTGCTCCTCTTTTTTTTATCCCGTACTCTAAACCCAATTTCATTCTTGATGTAAAATTGAGATACACACAGAGAACCTCACATGAACACCCTGTGTTTCACCTTGACTAAGTGCAGCTCAAAGGTCCCCAAAGGGATTTGAGTTCAAAAGCCAAGATTATTCGATACTATATTCGACATTCTCTTCTAAAACAGCTGTAGCATACAAACCTTACTGTGCATAAGCTTATAACATGTTGCAAGATACTGCCCTTAAACTACCTGCAAAAAAAGCTGCAGTCCCCTAGATCAGTGCAGTTACTGAACACTGTATAAGGCACTATATTAGCACCAGACTCAGTGACACAGATGAAATTTAAATAGGCCTAAAATGAGAGAAAACGATGCAGCAAAATTGGCCTCGTGAACAAAATGGGATAATTTGAGTAAAAATACCTATCAGCTTCTTCTATGAAGGAGGCTATCTACATCCTGTTTTAAAGGTTGACAAGATTAGGTGAGAGGATATCTGACTTACTTTGCTGACTCAGTTTTTTTCTAAAGATTCACTGAATTATAAACATTGGAGGTTTTGGGTGGTGTGGATTTTGGTTTTCTTGGGTTCCCCCCCCCGCTAAAACCACTCCTATGATTAGGAGGAGAAGCCTGGACTCCATGTGAAGGTCAGAAGGTCTGGAGGGCAAGTTTAGGTTTTAGACTAACTGCTTAAAACACAAAAGGTTGAATCAATGCGGCTTATTGAAAGTACTGTGATTTAATGCAAATTGTACAAATTTTAAACACAACACTGAGAAATAAAGTATATCAAAGCTAAGTTACTATTAATACTAATGACATTGGTACAGTGGTTGCTACCATGGGACAGGGTGATGAACTAGATGACCTTTTGAAGTCCTTTCCAGCCCTACTCTCTCTATAAATATTAAATTAAACTAAAAATACATCAGGGCAGTGACTCTCAGTATTGAATTGGTGCTAAATCAAATTAACAACCAATAATAATCAATCCTTATTTAGTCTAAGGAATTGTCTGTCTCTCCAATTATAAATCTCAGCTAAAGAATTCATCAAAACCAATAAAAGCTGGAGTTTGAATAGGCAAGTAAATGAATAATAGGACCAAATCACTTAGTATCTAAAATACAAACAGAGCTAATCATGAATTTTCATTTTTACACAATGATTGGTTTTCACAGGTACATCTTCCCCTCTCTTTTTCAAGCAGAAACTTAGTATCTTTTCCCCACAAGAAGTTATATGCAATAATGATTAAAGATTTACTACTTCAGCAAGTATTATTACAAAGTCATACTTAGGAAAAACTGAATCTGGATACTTTTTTGTTTTCCCTATTTGCACTAAGAAGCAAATATAAAAAAGGTAATCTATGGGCAAATTCTGGCATTATTGCAGGTAACTATTTAATTCCTATTGATTCTTTCCATGATTTCAAAACATCTTTCCTATTCTTGGACATCAGCAGAAAATCATACTCCAAAAAATGAAGTGGAGAATGGATCAATTTTAGCTCCAGAAAAAGTTCTCTAACAGTTGTACACACAATAGTTTATAGTATGTGTTTATATACAGAGAGAGTATAATTTGTAGATTATACCATAATTTTTAACTCATGCTCTAAGACGTTTCCTTCAGCAAGGCAAAAGCTGCAGCTTTACTAATGGAGTTTAGCCACTTACCCCTAGCAAGCTCATCCCTATTTTCCCTCCCTCCAATGTTATTAAAATTCTTTTCACCTGTACAGCTGTTGCACTAAGTCTGTGGATCAGCTACAACATATTAGTTGTGACGCCATGCCGTTTCTATTTCAGAAACAAGCAAAAGATTCAGAGGTATTTTTTCAAGTATTTCCATAACATTAATTAAATTGCCACTGTGATTCTTGCAACTCCGATCTGAAATCAATTTTAAGAGCAGTGCTAATAGGCTGCTTTCATGCCAGTTTATAGACAGCTAGTCTGAGGGACAGATGTGTCACCACTCATGTCTTAAAGCCTTCCTTTTTTCAAAGTCATTTTTCCAGGTAGAGATGTAAGGCTGCAGTTTTATGTTGACATCAGGATCTGCTTTGAAATTGCACCTTGCAGACACCCCAGACCGAGAACAGCCTAACCTGAGGAAAATTATGTTCAGAGAGCTCAGGAGCTATAAAGTCAATGTCTTTCCTCAGGTAACCTGAAGTGAAGCCCCCTGGAGAGAGTAACACTATCAAGTAATCCCTTCTTTTCCTAGAATCAGGTTTTGTTAGAAGTCCAGAGATACACATGCTACATTTTGTTTGAAGGAATCGGGAACTTAAATCTACACAGAAAACATTTTCAAGGAATGTGTCAAGACAGGTGTGGAGGCCAGCAGGGAAACATCAAGGCCACTGAATAACTGTGTACAGTCATAATGTTAGCACTGGGAACATTGGCTGAGGCCAGTGATCTACAGTGCCCAACTCAAACTGGTGAACTGTATTTCCAGGGGCAATGATAAGAAGTTCAGTTGTTTGGTTGAGTTTCAAAAGAGACTGTCAGCCCCAGAAAAATAAAGGGCAGAAAAAGTAAACTCCTTGAAAAGACATGTATAAAAACACAGCAAAATTCAAGGAGGCAGTGAGAAATGGAACCCAGTTCCGAGAGCCAGACCTCCAAACAGAGCGCTATCCGAATGGGGTCCAGGGAGAAGCTGTGAAGCACTGGCAATTGATTTTACACTGGTGCTTCAAATGACCACAATTTTGGAGCGCTAGAGGACTTTTGTTCTGACTCACACAAAGCATCTGATACAAAAGAACATGTATCCAGCCAATATCATTTCTTTAGAAAGAGACATTGAGCAATAATAGCATTTTACTTTGAACTATACCAAGAGCTTTCTTCCTGGTACGGTTTTTACGGGAATAGCTGACTGTAATTTCAGATAAATTTCTTACAAGCACTGAAATATGGTTCACAGACTTGAGGGAGTGGGGGGAGGAGGTACTTCTGATGGGGATGTGTGTTGCTAATGAATACCCTAGAAAAAAATACATTTTTTCATATACTCATCTGCATTTGGTTTTATTTCAGTCACCATGTGTTCTATTTATTTCCACAGGATAAAGGCGATACTATACATAAAAAAAATAGGAAATACTTTTCTTTGCTCCAATGTCTATGATTTAAAGGTGAATCAATATGCAAAAGGACTGAACAGGAATATACTTACTAGTAACATTTCCAAATGTCTTTCACAGTTTTGAACAGAGACACTAAGCTGTTCATAACATTTGCACAACTTCCAGTATCCTCTATCACATCATATTTATTCATAGGATATTGAGCCATTTTGAATAATTTCACGCATATCAATGTCCATAATTGTTTCAGGCACTCCAATAGCACATGCCTCATTACTGGGTGTTAATCCAGAGAAATCGTTTTTTGTCAACATTCTCTCCCCATTGAATAGATATGAACTGTATCATTTATTTTCATTATTTCTCTCTACAATGACTATCTTTTAAAAAAGTGTATTGGCTTTTAAACTAAGCAGGCTAATAGTAACCCTATAGCATTGCTTAAAGACAGTATGCTGCTTGTTAGCATATGGTGTTATCACAGTGAATGACAACCACATTTCTCCGCTTTATTTCTTTTTACATAAGTTACTTGAGGAAAAGAACTTGGTGGCTAATATTATTGTCCTTGCAGAATTCTTACTGTATAGTAAGAGTCACAAGGGCCAATTTGATGCAAATATGATGTTACCCTTCCTTGGTAGGAAAGATGTGATGGAAACCCTGAAAGAGTTCAAACTCGGAACCTGTTTAATAATTTTAGTTTATTCTGTCTTCCACAACTTAGTAATGCAGAATTTCACAGCTATCCAGAGCAGAGACAGCATTTCTCATTTCAGTTATGCCATCCTGTCAAATTAAGACAGGATTAATTAACTCCTAGATTCCTTCTCTTCATCATTCCTTCCCATAGCCCTTGTTTTTGATCAAGCATCACAGAACCCTGCATTTGTTACCACATGTACTACCACATCACTAGCATCTGCTTGGCGGAAGGCAACAGCGTGTTGTACATCTGTGCACTTGAAGCCTCAGTACACCAGAGCCTTAACACAACCACCCGATACACATATTACTACACACTGTAAGTGCATGCATACTCTACATACTGGGTAATGTCAACCACAACACACACATTATTGTGTTGGAGTATCTTATTTACACCTATTGCATACATACAGACGTATGCCCAGTTCTGTGCTCATTGACTTCAGCCAGGAAACTCAAGATTTTGATCCAAAAACCCCTACAAGACTGGCTTAAAAATGTGAAGTTCTCTTTTTTTTTTTCTGTGATGTTCTATAGCATCGCTCTTTAAGCTTTTTCCCCAGAGAAACGAAGGCTTTAAAAAAAGTTGAAATCCAAATATTGGTTAAATGCAATAAAGAGACAACTTACTGAAAGAAGCCTAACCCTGGCAGCACAGATCTCCATAAGACGTAATTTGATCTGGAGAGCCTTTTACAGACACAATTCTTCAAGTATCCTAATAGGCTTACGATGTTGCACATCACTAAACAGCTGACGGCCGCGTGGATATCCTTATGCCACAACGATCAGGGATTGTAAAGAAAATAATAATGCCAGATAGCAATGGCTTCATAAAAGATTATGAAACTGTTACTGTCAGTATGCTAACATCTGTATGAAAAAGATTTTCCTTTCTCTCTCCTCCTCCTATTCTTAAGCCTTTATTTTGATTGCTTTTTCCTGAGGTTTGTTCAGGCTGTAATGACAAACCTGGTATCACTTAAGTATCCAGGCAAACTAAAGACAGACTGAATTGGTGCTGCAACATACAAAATGAATCAGAAATCTGTTCTCACGCCTACAAAGAATCAGTGAATCGTCTATCTTAATGAAGCCTTGGTTTTCAGTCAAGGGGAATAAGAAAAGGCAAAAAGGGAACCTCTGTGTCTCATTAGAAACAAAAAAGTGATTCCAGCACAGCTCATCAGCGTTCAAAAGCAATCATTTTAGTATACTGCCAGCTCTGCCTTTTCTTTTTCTTTTCAAGCTGAACTGACAACTTTTACGCCATCCACAAAGAAGCTGACAGGTGGAGCAGCAGCTGAGCAGCTGCAGGCATTTGGCTGCCTGCAGCTTGCGCTGGTGGCTGAGAACTTCTCTCTACTCTAGTGTTCATGTCTCTGGAAAACTTGGGAAGTTAGCAGCACAAAGCCAAGTCTTTTCTATTGCAACTGCATCAATGGTGCAAAAGATGACAAAAAGGATAGAAGGACTTCATCTAGACCCCATGATTTCCAAAATGCTGATATGCATGTCTCCCTCTGAATGGTTTGACAAGAAAGGAAGCATGTTGAAAATCCACCTCATCCACAGATTTCACGTGAAAATGTGATTATTTCTTAGCCTACCAACCCAGTAGATATCAGCAGTTGTCATTTTAGAGCAGACAACTCTTTCATTCTCTGGCATGATGACTTCTCTATTCTACCACCATCTCCAGTCTAGTAGAAAAATAAAATGTGAATCCCTGAAAGCAAGAAGCAAAAACCCAAGGCAGTCCTGGTGGAGACCAGTGTCGTGGTTTAACTCCG
>NW_010272972.1:31045-41453 GCF_000690775.1 Eurypyga helias | reverse complement strand
GGGGCCTTCGGCCCAGCTGCACCTCGGGGGCCAAAAGCCACCGTCCAGGCAAGGCTGGGGCCTGCTCCCAGCCAGGAACCACACCTGCGTTCACGGAGGGAGAGCAGGAGCAGGATCCCACGCCAAACAAGTCACCTCCAGGAGAGCATAACCACGTCTGAAACCGAGCAGCGCTGTAGGCTGCCCCCGACCGTTCGGCCAAAATGCCACGACGGTCAGAAAACAACATGCAGGAGTCCACCGGCACATAAAGCACAGCAGGTGGGGCGAACAGAAGCTCACGCTTGGCAGCTTCTCCCAAAATCCTCCATTTTCCACCTTTGGGAAAGCTCCAATCCCAGAACGTTGCTGAACTGGAACACAGGCAACATCCTGGTGGAGGAACATCACGCTAGGTCTTTGGAACGGCTCAGGAGCCAGCAGGGAAGGAAGACATGTTCCCCGTGGGAGCGTGATTCTGCGCGCAGTGTTATTTGTGTGCATCGGGGGGTGCACGGCCCGACCTAGCGCGGCACTTGCCCTCTGACCGCTTCCTCCTGACCCCTACCCATCCGCCTGCGAGGCCATCCCCAGCTGTGCACATGGTGCTGCCTCTCCTCTCGGAGGAGATAACTAACTCCCTGCGGATCACGCCCGGCAGAGCAAGCGCTCTCTCTGGTCACACTGGAGAGCCCGCCTTGGGCACGGCAGCTGTGGGCATCTCCTTGGTCCCTCTTCATCCCACGGCCACCACAGCCATGCCTGTCCTTCCCCGTAAAGGTACTCCTGTTCCACCTCAGCTCTCCATTCCAGCGGAGCGCCCTGAAGAAAGCCCCCAGTGGAAAAGAAAAAGCCGCCAGTGGAAAAGAAAAAGATTTTGCAAAGCTCCCCCAGATCAGTGGGAGAAGGGCCCTTAAAACAGAAAATGGGAAACCCCAAGGGATAGATGAAAGGAAAGACAGTGGAACACGTGAGGTTCCTCAGATGGGGTCCTGCTGGTGGAGGAACAGGCACAGAGCGGGGAAGGAGGAGCAGGGATGATGTGAAGGAATGGCGCTGGAAGGAGGCGAGCAGCACCTGTTCAACCAGGCAGCCACTGCAGTGCAATCAGCTATCAAACGAACTAATCCCCAGAGTAATTCAAGTTAAACCCAGGGTATTACATTTGGGATTAACTCGGCTAAATAATGCCAGGGTCACTTTTTCGCATCTCTTATTTCACGCCTTTCCTTAGGCTGCTTTTTCGCTTGTCCAGCTGCAGGGTAAGTTCCTGCCATAAAAACAATATAGCATGGTTGGAAGAGCAGGCAAACAAACCTGAACACGTTACCCATTGGAAAAGCACATCCTGGTACACGGAACCCTCCCGCAACCGTTCCCTAGTCAGGATGCAGGCTGCGCCCCGCAGGACATCAGGAGAAGGACACACTAAATGACAAGGTCACAGGGGTGCACAGCCTGAGCTGCTAAGCCTTCCCGAAAGCACGGCGGCATCCAGGCATTGCACAGGACTGCTCCGTCTGTTCAGCTGCTGCTCGGGAGTGACTGTACGCCATGCCCGAATGAGAGCACCCCGAGTCAGCACCTCATCTTTTATTTGCACACGGATTTGAGTTAATTTGTTTATGTGAGAGCTTCAGAACTCATCAAATCAATGTTGACCAGGCAGGAAAAGTGTGCAAAGTCTCAGGGAAAATAGAGGTGGTTACAGATTAACCCTAGTTGTCATTTTATTTGCGGCTCCGCTCTACAGGAGCACAGAAGAGCCTGTTATTCTCTCTGATGAGTTAATAATGTGTCTTAATTTCTATGAGTATTATTATTAGGTGTTTGGTTTAGTTGGATTAAAAAAAATTAATATTTTCCTTGTGGGATGAATTTTAAATTCACATCTTTACGCCCTTACCATATTACCTTTCCTTTGTGTATCTTCAGTAAAGGGTTGAAAACATGCCCGACGTGCCCAAAGCAGGTGGGGGGAGACATTAACTGAAGAAAGAGGAGCAGCAAGAAGTCATCTGTATGAAAGGCAGAAGGAGGGGCTTCTTAGACCTTAGACCACTGTAAGCCATTCTGGCCTGATACACAGCTACTTCCAGTGAAGACATTTTTGAAGGAAAAAAGAGTTTGTTATCATTAAAAATGAGCAGTAGAAAGGTCAGTGGAAAGACAGAAAACTTGTGTTACCACGTAACAGAAAAAATAGCTTTGAGAGCGTGTAACACCTCCATGTTTCCCCTAGATACCTATCAGTAAGACAGAAAAGAGACAACATGATCTCCATTTGTTGCATCATTCTTCATTTCCTACTTCATCAAAGTTACCTCCCTTCTAGGAATTAAATTGACTGCTCATGACCTGCCTGAGAATTTGAGCAAATAAGAAACCTTTGCTGTATTAAAAAAAAAAAAAAAAAAATCAAGGTTTTTCTCCTCCTCTATTTTCCCAAGCACAATGCAGAAAACAGTATGAACTTCTGCAACATTTACTTCTAATAATTAAAATTTGAGGCAATAGCCATATATATTTAACTTGTGTGTGCTTTTCAAGGAAGTAATTGATGAAACGACGTCAGAAATCAAGCAAAACTGAAAAAATCTAGTTGCTTACCACAAGAGACATGAAAATTAGCGGCACTCAATTAATTTTCATTCCTGGGCTATTTGACAAGCTGTAAGAACTTCAGCCTACAGCACCTGAGGAAAGAAGCAGCACCACAACAGAGCAGGCAGGGTGTCAAAATCTCTCGAGGTGGAAAAAAAAAGGGCACCTGACCAGCCTCCCTGGTTGGAAAAAAGCAGCTTCAGGAATGATTTGGCAACTTTTGGGCCCTATTACTTATGCTAAAGTAGTACAGAAAATATTTTTGTTTGCTAACAGGATCGGAGACTTTTGTTCCTCTCCTTACTGGGAGGGACAGAAGAAAGTTATACCCTGGGTATCTGCCCCTGTGCATGTGGAACAGGGATTATTAAGCACTCCCTTGGAGAGTCTGTACTGCTCTGACATCCAGGTCTCGAAGGGGCAATAAATCTCCAAACAAAAAGCTTTCTTAAGAGCCCATTGTGCAACCTACTGTTTCACTAACAGGACCCACAGAGAGCAAAACCTATATATAACTCCACCAAACAGGCCCGGTGAGCAGCTGCTTGTGAGGCGTTTGCCATCTTCCATCTTCCCAGTCCAAAATCCACCGCGGCACCTGCCAAATCAGAGATCCCATCTCAGCAGAATTCCCAAGAAATGACCTCAAAGTGCCAAGACTCAGGTGAAGGCTTGCAAGCCAGGCGTGACCGCTGGTTTCCTCAATACCCACCTCGACACGCCTACTGTAACAAGTTCACCAACAGCAAAATATCACTTGCAGCCCCCTGCCCACCTGGCAAGGTGGCAGAGGTGGAAATAAAACCAGGCCACATCCTTTTTGCTCGCAGGAGAGTGTCAGCCCTAGCAGTACTGCGGCCTTCGGGCAAGTGTCATGGAAGGAGAGGGGCACCCCTTGCAGTGTTCTCCCATGTGAAAGATACAGAAGGGGAGGTCACCGTCCCTGATTTTGTACAACTCTTAAATCGTTGCACATATTCCCTCACCATCCAGCTGGAAAAGCATCGCCCAAATTAACATTGCAGCCCCAGGAGGTGGAGCCCAAAGATCAGCTGCAGTGTTGCTTTAGTGACACCATTCCCTCCGCAGCTCCCACCAGCGCTGCATCCTGCGCTTGGCAAAGCAGGAGCAAAGGGTGGAGGAAGAAGAAAGGACGGTTGAGCTAGAATTTGTGCGCCATGAAAGCCCAGCTCTCCCAGGTGCCAGGGCTATGCCAGCCAGGTGAGCGATCCTCCCTGCATTCAAACTACTCTGCTACTAGGCTGTCTGCTCCCTTTGCTTTGCTTTCCTAGCATCGGGGAGCCTGCAGGTGGAGGCTTCAGCTTCAGTTTCGCAAGTGATGGAGACAAATCTGTCATCTTTGGCACCGTTTCTTCTCCGCTCCTCCAGCTTTGTTCTAGTGATGTTTTCCTACAGGATCAGCAAAGCGCCTGTGCTTCCACGCTCCCCCCGTCCACAGCTGCAATGGCATTACCATGTCAGTTCACTCACTGTCTGCAGCAGTGAGGAAGAGATCCTGCAGAGCACAAACAGCCTAAAGACAGCTCTCAGGAGGGAGCCCGCAGGGGAAATCAGTGGAGAAGCACCTAAGAAGGGCAGACCCAGGCTCAGCAGCTTTTGGTTGTATGCAGACAACAGAATCCTCGGGGAGGCTGTCACCCCAGTTCATGGAGCATCCTTCGGTCACTGCGAGTCTAACGAATTCTGCTCATCAAATACCCAATGCATTAAGATTGATACCTCTGAAAATTAAATATTCCACAAATTAACATACGTTATACCTTTGGCATCAACCCACAAAGATACCAGCTCCAGTATTGAACTGCCCCAACAAGCAGTTCCAGCTTATCAACCTCCCCTTTCACCCATGGCTCTTCACAGTTTTGAATCCTATGTATAAGTCAAGTCTGAATCTGCAGCCCTAAAACTTCATTCATAACATATCAAATCAGCAAGTTTTATAAACTAGAAAAGCAAAGCAAGGCATGATACGTTGGAAGCATGAGATCCAGGCTGGTAGGGCACTAGCTGCTGGCATAAGGCATTGGGCCCTTTAATGAGAGCAGGAAACATTTTTTCCTCTCCGTGTTCTATAATTTAAGCACATGGGATCATCCCCAACATTTGGAAGGCTGTTGGAGACAAGCAAAAGCTCCAGAAGTGGCAGCAAACCAGCCACAGAAACCTCCAGCGTTGGCAACACCCACTGCTGGTGGGTGCCTGAGTTCCTAGATTGCATTACTCTGCAGGGGAAATGAGTCTGTGAAAATGAGCCTTTGGGCTAATTTCGGGAACTGAGATCTTTATTTTAGTATTGCAAAGGGGACAAAGTGGGGATACGGGCCCCCACAGCCAGCAAGAAACTCTAAGTACAAAACCAGTTTGCCAAGATTTCACAACGGGCGAAAGGAGCCCAAGACAGGAAAAAGCTTTGCACCGACCTATGTCTCTGCATCTTTAAAGGACCATCCAGAAGTCAGGAAAACAAAACACTGCTCTCATTCTAGAAAAAAAGAGGGGAGGGAGAAGGGGAGAATGCTGTAGTAAGCGGTGTCTTCTGGTCACTGAGGCAGGAGATGTATTAACCTTCAGCTTAAGCTCTCAAACATCTTTGCATCCTTCTGCAGCTCACCACCCGACAGCAGGGCAAGGGTGAAGAGAGCTTTTAACAAGCTGCTGTCTTTGCAACTATCTCTGCCTCTAATGACAATTTACCAGCCAACTTTGTGCTCCACGCAATTCCCGTTGACGGGCACATGCTTGCCCGCTACACATCTACTCTTTCCTCATAGTGCTTCGGAGATCACTTTAAACAACCCAGATGTGGGATTTCCAGGTGTTTTTTTTAATCACTGTGCCTCAGTGACACAACCACTAATGCTCACCATCAGCGTCTTGCTTTCCTACGCACCCTCTGGCCTGTAACCAACAGCTCTGAAAGTTCCCAGTGCGACTGGTCCAGCCACTGGGATGGCATCCTCAAACAGCAAGCCCACATGTAGGGAATCCCCATAATCATTAAGGAAATGGTAATAATGAAAAACATACAATTGCACAGCTGCTTCTTTCACTCTCCTTTTCAGAGTGGGTACAAAGATTTGCCCTACCCTTTGAGCACTGCTCAACATCTAGATCATAGAATCACAGAATGCTTTGGGTTGGAAGGGACCTTAAAGACCATCCAGTTCCAACCCCCTGCCATGGGCAGGGACACCTTCCACTAGACCAGGTTGCTCAAAGCCACATCCAGCCTGGCCTTGGACACTTCCAGGGATGGGGCATCCACAGCTTCTCTGGGCAACCTGTCCCAGTGCCTCACCACCCTCTCCGGGAAGAACTTCTTCCTGCTATTCAATCTAAACCTCCCTGATTTCAATTTGTACCCGTTACCCCTTGTCCTGTCACTACAGACCCTTGTAAAAAGTCCCCCCCAGCTTCCTTGTAGCCCCTTCAGGTACTGGAAGGTGCTATAAGGTCTCCCCGGAGCCTTCTCTTCTCCAGGCTGAACAAGCCCAACGCTCTCAGCCTGTCCCCATGGCAGAGGGGCTCCAGCTCTCGGAGCATCTCTGTGGCCTCCTCTGGACTCACTCCAACCGGTCAAATCCTTCTGATGTTGTGGGCAACACACATCTCTCAGTCCTGACAGGGGTCCTTGATTTTTCTCACTCACTTCCTTATTCTTTTTTTTTTCCCCTTACTTGTATTTCTCTTTTTTCCTTTGCCTGTCTTTCAAAGCCTGCAGTGCCTTAGAGATTTCTCTGCCAGCCCTGCAGAGGCCAGAGCAGTCTCAGCTCCGGTCTGCAGACAGACTGCGCACCCTCCTTGCGTTGGTATGCCACAGTTACAAGAGCAACCAGGACAGCAAAGGTTTTCACTGCAAGGACAACGCAATTCAAAGCACATTACAAACCTAAGCTGTCACCCAGTCGGGGCAGATGCGAGGCTCCCAACCACGGCCCGAATGGCTCGATGTCCCAGTGCGGTTGCCGGGCTGTACACGCAGCTTCACCTGGTGAGCTAGCACCGAGATGATCAAGCAACGGCCGCTTTCAGGGCGGAGGAGCCGGTGTTCATCTTGGGACACAACCACGCAGGTTGAGGCTTTGAAGGCAATGCAGAGGTGGTGTGGGTGGTGGAGCAAAAAGCCATTGGGCAAGCACAGGATGAGAACTGAAAGGGCTTTTATTTACCTGATGGCACTGCCTCATCTTTCGGTTGGATCTCAGCAAGACAAGTCTAAAATATATCCCTACCAGGGCTTGGATGACAAGGAAAGGAGTATTTGGCAGGAAAATAGCCAGCGATTTCTGTCCGACTGACCTTCCGTAGCTGGTCAGGGTAGCTTGTAGATCCAAACACAGAGGAGCTCAGCCAAGGCAAGTCTTTGATACTCCAGTTTGCTCGACTCACAAAAGTGCACTGCTTTCTTTGCACTCATCTTGAATGATGAATTAGTAACAATCAGCTTCACAAACATCTTTGGAAGCAAGGCAAGGGTTCATATCTTTTTTGTGCTGTGTCATATTGCAGTAAAGATATTTCTTCATCGTGTGTCATTTTGTGCTATAGATCCATTGCCTTTGCCCTGTGTGATTTCTTGTCCCTATCACAGACTTTCACTGCTTTCTTTGCACTCATCTTGAATGATGAATTAGTAACAATCAGCTTCACAAACATCTTTGGAAGCAAGGCAAGGGTTCATATCTTTTTTGTGCTGTGTCATATTGCAGTAAAGATATTTCTTCATCGTGTGTCATTTTGTGCTATAGATCCATTGCCTTTGCCCTGTGTGATTTCTTGTCCCTATCACAGACTTTGGCCCGTATCCCCACTTTGTCCCCTTTGCAATACTAAAATAAAGATCTCAGTTCCCGAAATTAGCCCAAAGGCTCATTTTCACAGACTCATTTCCCCTGCAGAGTAATGCAATCTAGGAACTCAGGCAGGGATATTAGAAGCCACACATGCCTTCTTCCAGAAGGTTAGTGTGGAAAAGGGCGTTAAGGTAGCCAGCCCGGTATCTTGGTAGATAAAGCCGTCACAATCGAAGGAGTCAGAGGTTAAGGAAGGGCCAAGGAAACCCAACCTTTCTAGGGCCAGCTAGGTTACAGCTGGACAAGCGTGGGAAGGTAGCAAAGTCAGCTCCTCTTGCAACATTTTGAAGTCTAAGTTTATCCTAATTCTCTCTGCGAAGAAACCTGCATGGCACAAGAGCAGCCCCTACCCATCACTCCCTCTGCAGACTCCAGACAGTTATGAACATGAGCTCTCTCTAGCACCAAGCACTTTTTTCAGCCAGCACAGTGAACAAATGCCCCGGCATTCCCTGGCTTTGTTGTTCACCTATTTTCATGTGGCTTTATCATAGAATCACAGAATGGTTTGGGTTGGAAGGGACCTTAAAGATCATCCAGTTCCAACCCCCCTGCCATGGACAAGGACACCCTCCACTAGACCAGGTTGCTCCAAGCCTCATCCAGCCTGGCCTTGGACACTCCCAGGGATGGGACATCCACAGCTTCTCTGGGCAACCTGCCCCGGTGCCTCCCCACCCTCTTTGGGAAGAACTTCTTCCTGATATCTAACCTAACCCTTCCCACTTTCAATTTAAACCCGTATACCTGTTCAAGGACAGATGAGTTGGGATCTGCAATACATGACTGAGGTTTGGCACTTATTCTCCATGCCATTTCCCAGTGTAATTAGTCACACAGGTGACCAGGCAGGCTGTCTAACCAAGGGAGATGTACACTGCCACCAGCTAAGATAAACAGCCATTCCTACAGGAAATCATGCTAAGGAAAACTTTTGTGAGACTTCAGGTTTTGTGAACTTGAGATAAATACGTAATTTTTCAAATAAGGTAGAGAAGCCTTTTTTACCATTCTCCTAGAAAAGCCATTCTTAATTATAGGCGATAAGCTTTAAAAATCTCAGGGTGTCATTATTTACTAGTTGTGAAACACGTTGTGGTCTTTATCCAAACACACTGATTTTCTGCATAAGTAATGTCTTTGAAAATGCACATTGCATGCGAGGAAATACCAGCAAATAATATTTCTTTTCTTCCGAGTGGTTTCCTTCAAGTCACTAAGAGAACGCCCAAGCCCACGCTGTCAACTGTGTGCCAGGAGTCCTTGGCAAAGAAACAGCAAGTGATACCTCCTCCCCTGAACCTCAAACATGAACTGAACCACTGGAACAAAGGAGAAACAAGGAAGAAGCAATGAGAACGAGCCTATGTTCAGCACTTAAAACCCAACGGACTTGACCAAACAACCGTGTTGCTCCTGGCAGCTGTCACGACGGAGAAGAGACATACTGAACATCTCGTTTTGTAGCGGCTGGGCCCAGCAGAACGGACGTTCTACCGCGATATTTCATAAAGGGCCGTAGGTATGTCCCAGCACACGACTGTCTGTCAGCTCACCCCACGTCCGGCCAGAAGGCAGATGAGACCAGCAGTCCAGTGGTTCACATCAGCTCAGTGCCCTAAACAGAGCGCCCTTGGGTGGTGGAGGGCTCTGCATTTGTACGTCTCAGATGGCACTAGACTGAGCATGCACCTCCTCGAGGCGTGCTTCAGTGACCTGCCCTCCCTCCTTCCTGGTCCACCTTTAAAAAGCCATTGAAGTTAGGAGAATACAATGCACTGAACCAAAGCAACAGCTGTAAGGCATGTTCTGCTTGCTGAAAGGAAACTGAGACTTAACAGCAGCTTTCCTGCTCTGAGAGTTCAGTTCCAGTCAGGCTTCAGCAGAGCACCTCACCTGGAGTTACACTGCTGACCCAGCACTCAGCCCCTATTGACAGCATAGAAAAGGGAGATGGAGAGAGAATTTCATTTATTTATTATGATAGCGTAACCTACGCTACTTCCCTCCTTCTTCCATCCAGGTTTCCACAGGCATCTGTGGAGACATTGGCTCAGACCTCAGCCCACCTCTGTCTGAGGCAATGGGAAGTGCTGCAGACCACAGTGAACACTTCCATTCTCCTCCTCCGCAAAGGCCACCCTCTGCCCAGCTTTGATGAAGCATCTACACCCATTTAGTCACACACCCATTATGTTTCCCTGAAAGAATCACAGAATCACAGAATGGTTTGGGTTGGAAGGGACCCTAAAGACCATCTAGTTCCAACCCCCCTGCCATGGGCAGGGACACCTTCCACTAGACCAGGTTGCTCCAAGCCTCATCCAGCCTGGCCTTGGACACTTCCAGGGATGGGGCATCCACAGCTTCTCTGGGCAACCTGTCCCAGTGCCTCCCCACCCTCTCCAGGAAGAACTTCTTCCTGATATCCAATCTAAACCTCCCCACTTTCAGTTTAAACCCATTACCCCTTGTCCTGTCACTACAGGCCCTTGTAAAAAGCCCCCCCCAGCTTCCTTGTAGCCCCTTCAGGCACTGGAAGGGGCTATAAGGTCTCCCCGGAGCCTTCTCTTCTCCAGGCTGAACAAGCCCAACTCTCTCAGCCTGTCCCCATAGCAGAGGGGCTCCAGCTCTCTGAGCATCTCCGTGGCCTCCTCTGGAGTCGCTCCAGCTGGTCTATATCCTTCTGATGTTGAGGGCTCCAGAGCTGGACCCCCACCTGCTCTCACCCCAGTCCAACGTCACGCACAGCCACTGGACTTGCACAGCAAGCTAGCTGAGGTCTTTTTGTGCTGGCCTTGAGCTACTCGTTTAGGTCATTATCACACAAAACACTGAGGCACAGGGGGTACTGGGCAGCGAACTGGTAACCTGGTCAATTAGATTGAACTGTTTGGGAGGAACCCCAGAACGTAACGAAAAGCCTCAAAATGGGTTACCAGCCCTTCACC
>NW_010272972.1:0-31012 GCF_000690775.1 Eurypyga helias | reverse complement strand
CAAACTAAGCGGCCCCAATAACTGTGATCCAGCTAAAAACAACCTGAAAGCTCTCCACTGCCATACAGGATGGAAACAATTTCCCGTTTGCCATGAAAGCTGTCTCCTCCCATTCAGTTTCCAGATCCAAAAGCTGCATGCGAGAGCTGAAGAAGTAGGTCACACGAGCCTCTGCAGTTCTTGGCTCAGTCAGCTGAAAGGCTGCGGCCCAAAGCACCACCTCCAGGTTTGGCTTTGACACCCATCTCAAGCCCCATGCCAAAGGCTGGTTTGAACTAGCAGACGCAGCAGCTTCTGTAAAAAACCTAAAAAGAACTTTAACTCACCAAGAAGCCACTGGATTTCCCTCTTTCCAGTCTGACCAGGCATATGGGGCGAACGGACGCAGGACAGCCAGGCCACGTCATGCTGGGAGTGGCATTCACTAGTTTTGCATGGTGAGGTTTTACAAGCACGGAGATGGAAAAAGGAGAGATCTGCTGCAGGGCAACACAGGTGTATCCATCTCACCTGACCTCGGCCGCAGAAGAAGAAAGGCAAAGGGGGAACCTTCTGATATTGGCTGTTGAGGCACTGGATGATCAATCCCTGGGGAGCTGAGCTGTAACCCCAAATCCAGGCTAGTGGGTTCAGCTTCATTCCCTACAGAGGGAAGACGTCTGCCACACAAAGGCCTTTGAGGGCTGAAGAACAGCCCTATAACTCCGAGTTACGTGAAACGGAAGCCGACCCCCAAAGGCTTTCGCGCGGAGCCAAGCCACGGCAGGACTGCGCGGACGCTTGGCGCTTCGGAGTGCTGGAAGCACAGGGCCCTGCGCGCTGGTGTTTATACAGCAGTACTGGATCGTAAGGGCAGCAGACATGCAGGCAAATAAAGAAATGAAGAATATAATTAGTAACGCTCTTCATAATAGAAACAAATCTGTTGTATGCAAATCCGTGCACAAGAAGTGACCCGTGACACCTGGTCAAAGTGTTCTGTGGCAGAAGATGGGAGCCAAAGCACAAACCCTCCACAGTGCCATGGGAAAAAAAAGCCTCACTTGCTTAATGATTAACCTCCCCAAGAAGGAAATTAGGGGAAATCTCACCGCCAGCAAGCGAGCCACTTGCAAGATGTCATCTGGAACATGAGTACAACTGTGGTCATTTATGTTCAAAAGAGCTGAAGTGAAACAAGAGCCAGCACGCAGAAGTAAGTCAGGAGAGGAGGAGAGTCAAGAGGAGAGATTAAGAGGGATCGACTCATCAGATCTGGCACAGCGAAGATTGAAATGAGATGGAAGTGGCATCTCCAGAGGCACCAGGCAGGTCGATGAGCATATGCTGGAGGACAGAACTGGGACACAAAGGCCAAGTTTAAAGCTATTGGCTGGAAATCAAAAGACAAAGGTTTTCAAATCCCTCTTCTGGCAGATATAGCAGGAACTAGCAGCTTAGAGTTTTTGGGCTTTTCTTAATCAGTAGGTGGAGAGAGTTGTGAAAGACATTCTGCAGAACAGTGGATGCGGCAGTCACGTGACAGCCTCCTGCCACACCAGGACAGTCGTGGGGCGTTCCTTAGAACGGCACTTTGTCCCTCTAAGAGTCATCGTTCACTTCTGTAAGCTGAACAGTAACGCTTCACATGCACTACATAAAATGCACCTAATTAAAAGCATTAAAATAAATAAGTGCAACAGAGTGGTCTGAGAGGACTGAAGAGTCTCCCTGTGCTTTGGCCAGAACTACCTGGCCAAAGTATCTCCTCTGTAAGAGTCGACAGTGATTACAGACACAGTGCTTGACTTTAATTTCCAGAAAAATAAGAGAACAATGATCAAACTCCTTGTAAACATGAAGCAGCCAGCACCGATAGGAGCAACAGCTTGCAACGGCTGCCCAAGGCCACTGACGGTGCAAACACGCCAGCTTTGCTGTACAGCAGAAATGAAACCTGGGGATGCCAGCCTATGGCAAGGTCTAGAACAGCCCTTCTCATAGGCTTCGGATGCCCACACCCATAAAAGCAAGATACTGAACTTGGAAAACCAGATGTAGAAGACAGGTCACCCTCAAGCTAGAAAAAGGTATCCAGTAGAGTCCTACCAGGGTCAGATCTGAGTCCAGCACTGTTCAATACATGGGGAATGAGGGAAAATCCAGTGCTTACTGTATCTGAAGCTGGCATCACACAGCAGGTGTGCTGAACAATAGATGAGAATAACAAGCACTATAGTATAGGGGACACAGTAGTGGGGGTTTGCTACAGGCCACCTGGCCAGGATGAGGAGTGGATGAGGCCCTCTACAGACAGATAGCAACAGCCTCACGTTCACATACCCTGGTCCTCATGGGGGACTTCAACCACCCCGATATCTGTTGGAGGGACAACACCGCAGGGCACAAGAGAGCCAGGAGGTTCCTGGAATGTTTCGATGACAACTTCCTTATCCAAGTGATAGAGGAGCCGACGAGGAGAGGTGCCATGCTGGACCTTGTTCTCACCAAGAGGGAGGGGCTGGTGGGGGATGTGAAGCTCAAGGGCAGCCTTGGCTGCAGCGACCATGGAATGGGGGAGTTTGGGATCCTTACGGAGCCGAGGAGGGTGTGCAGCAAGCTCGCTGCCCTGGACTGCAGGAGAGCGGACTTTGGCCTCTACAGGGAACTGATTGAGAAGGTTCCTTGGGAAGAAGCCCTGAAGGGAAGAGGGGCCCAAGAAAGCTGGCAAGTATTCGAGGACCTTCTCCTCCAAGCAGAACAGAGGATGCCATAGAGGGCAGGGGGATGGAGTAGAGGACCTTTCAACAACTCCTTTCTACCTTATTTTCCTATAATGCCATGCTTTGAAGCTGTGCAACTGATAGTTTAAAAATATTCCCTCTACCATTCACCTCTTGCAAACTTATTCTAATGAACCAATTATAATGAAAAATTACCTTAATTAAAAATACAAGATACTGTAAATTCATAAGCAATAGAATACAAAATTCTCCTAATTTTTACAGGTATTTTTACACCATCAAAATACTCATAGAGCAGTAAATCGCCTCTAATAGCAAAGAGGAATACATTCTGCATGGAGGATAGTGTCTTCTTTGAGAAACAACCGTAGCACATTGGTTGTTGGTACTTTCACACACTGTCAGGAGTGAGAGGGAGGTTACTTGTGAAGCGCTGCACACACATCAGCCTGATGCTCACCACCTATCAAGGAAAGAAATTAAATGCTATTTGGTGTGGTGAGGAGGTGTGGAAAAAAAATCTAGAAAACTTAAGAATCATCATTTTGCCCCTTTTCATGTCAATGGTGCACCCTCACCTTGAATACGGTCTGCAAGTCTGGTCAGTAAATATATTTATAGGCACAGGGCAAAACCAAGCCAAAACCAGAAGTAGCAATGACAACAATTAAAATAGAGAATGACTTCAGCGCAAGGAACAAATAAACCTGTTGGGTCTCTCCCATCTGGGAAAAAGAAAATAGAAGCCCTAAGTAGCATAGGTGGGATGAAAAGAGGTCAAGTGTTTAACTCCTCTCCCAGTAAAAATGTTCCAAGGCATCAGACAAACTGCTGGTGTTCAGGAAAACACACTGAAACGAGATCTGTATCACACACGACTGAACTGCTCCAGAACACCTGCCAAGCTTCAGCATTTGCATATGGTAACTAACTGCTAATCAAGTACGTCAGACAGATATCACTGTTTTTAAAATCACGGCTCCTACAACCTGACTAGATTACCAGTCAAGCAGGTGGCAGGCTCAAATGAAACGAAGGGAGCTGGACTTCCGCAAAGCCTGCAGCTGAGCCCCTGCCACATCCCATCGCAAAGCACATCTAAGGTGTCGGGTCCGGAGAGCAACAGGACAGGCAGCTAGAAGACAAATTCATTAAGAGCTATATATACAGCTAAGTGTAAACCCACTTTCCTTAACCCAGAAAACAACGTGGAGCCACAAACTTCCGGTAATCAGGAGCGCATGGGGAAATAGTTGCTCTATCCCTCTGCATTTGCTTAGGCACCACGTCCTACCAGGTCACCAGGCTAAAAGACCTTCAGCCCGATACCACCTGGTTCCACTTTCTGGGTCACACACTTTGCTTCCCGGGATCAGCTGGGCACCTTCTGTTGTACCATAGGAGATTCAGGATTTGTTACCACGTCCAGCAAAGCGTTTGAGAGCCTTGGGTCACTGGTGTGGAAAAGTCTGCCGAGCTTTTCTTACATCATCATAAACAATCAGTAATTCAGCTGGCTCCTTCCATCCCAGACATTCAACAATAATCCCTTCCCTCAACACCAATTACTTGGTTTTGTTAGTTAAACACAGTAAGAAATGTGCTCAAACCTTGCTTTAAACCCACTGTCATAAAGATCCCATGCTGTCAGCCTGAACCTCTCCACCTCCTCTGTCCCAAGTAAGGACATGTCCATAAAAGTACTGAGCTAAGTTGGAAAAAAAGCCATAAATGCAGGTTAATCTATACATAAACTTATTTTTCCAGTTTGGGAATCAAACAAGGGAAGGGAAAAAGGCACAAGGTCAAGTGCAAGGTCCTGCACCTGGGTTGGGGCAATCCCAACCACAAGCACAGGCTGGGTGGAGAGTGGATAGAGAGCAGCTCTGAGGAGAAGGACTTGGGGGTACTGGTGGATGAAAAGCTGAACATGAGCCGGCCGTGTGCGCTGGCAGCCCAGAAAGCCAACCGTATCCTGGGCTGGATCCAGAGCAGCGTGGCCAGCAGGGCGAGGGAGGGGATTCTGCCCCTGTACTCTGCTCTGGGGAGACCCCACCTGGAGTGCTGCGTCCAGCTGTGGAGCCCTCAACAGCAGAAGATCAAACAGCTGGAGTGAGTCCAGAGGAGGCCATGAAGATGCTCAGAGGGCTGGAGCCCCTCTGCTATGGGGACAGGCTGGGAGAGTTGGGCTTGTTCAGCCTGGAGAAGAGAAGGCTCCGGGGAGACCTTATTGCACCTTCCAGTACCTGAAGGGGCTACAAGGAAGCTGGGGGGGACTTTGTACAAGGGCCTGTAGTGACAGGACAAGGGGGAACAGGTTTAAATTGAAAGAGGGGAGGGGTAGATTGGATATCAGGAAGAAGTTCTTCCCAGAGCGGGTGGGGAGGCACTGGGACAGGGTGCCCAGAGAAGCTGTGGATGCCCCTTCCCTGGAAGTGTCCAAGGCCAGGCTGGATGTGGCTTTAAGCAACCTGGTCTAGTGGAGGGTGTCCCTGCCCATGGCAGGGGGTTGGAACTGGATGGTCTTTAAGGTCCCTTCCAACCCAAACCAGTCTGTGATTCCATGAGAAAAGCCATACACCCTTACAAACATCTACCTGTATCAGATCTGGAAGCAGAACCTAGCTCTGGCTTGGCATATCTATCTCAGTCAATGAAAACCCTCTGCAAAAATGTTATCAGCATCAGAAACAAAGCAATTTAGAAATAGTTTTCTACTTACCAGACCATAAATCCTGAGAAATCAGGCAGAAAACCAGCACTGAAAAGCTGAACTGGATGCCCAGGAGTTGCTGAGTCTTCACAATGAATTTGAAGGTCGCAGCCTATCGCAGACAAAGTGTACCCACATGCCCATCGCTCACAGTAACACAAAACCAGACAGGACCTTGAAAGCAGAGCAAACCACTACACCACGTACAAAAGCAAAGCGTGGCCTCAGCACCACGTGACGACACGGGTGACGAAAGCGCGGCTGGCCTCAAGGCAACAAACTCATAGGAAGAAAGGGTGAGGGGAAAACCCAAATCTCCCCAGAAATCTTCAAATTACGAGCTTTCCCTGGCTCACCCACCCCTGGCATCATGCTTTGGTGGGCTTACCAGCCTATAACGTTTGCACTGTGTACAATTCTTCTTGTTGGTCCACAGCTACCCTTCGAAGATGGTGGAGGACATGAGAGACCTTCACTCCAACTCCAGTAAGGGCAGTCCTTGGGGTGGCCAGGTTTGTAATGACTCTGACAATCAGGAGAAAAAGGCTTAACTCAAAGCCCAGGAAAGCAACAATTTGACAATTCAATGATAACCCATTATTTCCGCCATACCAGCGACTGCAAACTAACATCTGCTGACAGCTAACAAAATGACATGATACATGCTATACACCTACAAAAATGAATGGGGGGCAGGGGGGAGGGAGAAGGAGAGATGGGGGTGGTCATGTTCTTCTCCTAGGTTACACAAGGTTTTGGTGTCTTAATTTTAGAGACATGTCACTCCTTTTCCTATGACTATACAGTTTTGGGGTTTTTTTGTTTCTTTTAAACAAAACAGCAGCAACTGTTTTGTGTGTCAAACTGTCTTACAGACTAATACTTCTGAAAATGAAGCAACAGCCCTTGACCAAAGACAATGCCATTCCAGTGACAGCACACTCACAAAAGCACTGCACCCTCAGCATATAAGCACGCTGCAGGCAAAGCTTAATTTTTACGTACAGGTAATCAGAGAATTAACAAACTAAGTAGCTAATGGGTACTCAATAATGAGGCTCTGTTGCTAAACACCTACAAGAAATGACAGGTTAGAAAGCATTGCATGATACAGGTTTCTAATTCTTCACCAGATCAAGTGTCAATCTCTCAATTAAGAGAGCGACGTTTAGAAAAACAGTATTGCAGCAGATTCTGAAGTGCACAAAACGTGTGTAACCCTCACTCCCCTTCAAAGCACAGACCATTTCCAGACAGTTTGCATACTGTAGGAACAGCTGCAAAAACCTCGTCAGGCAACTGGCACTGTTTTTAAAACCAGGGCTCCTGGAAACCAGAGTAAATTTTCACACCCTTCAAAATGTGAGAGCAAAAACCTAATTAAGGCATTTTATATTAATCACCAAGCAGTTTGATGACTTAAAATTATCGAGACACTAATTCAACAGTGACGCAGCAAATATATTCTGAAGCAGCCCACAGCCATGATACTAAAGATCGTGTCATTATTACTACTCATAAAACAGAGATGAAGAAAGTGTGCAGTTTTATTTCACAGCACTAAAAATCCAAACTAAGTTCTCAAAGTTCATCCAGTTAGTACCATATTATTACAAATGGGCATTGTGTCCAGCAATTTGACAGCTCGATGGTAACCAGAATTACAGCAACAGTGCTTACTCGGTGGAAAAAATGAAATTGCCAGAAAGATTAGTTAAGCTTTAGGTATTTAACAAAATAAAACACCTTTCAAACATGTGTAAGGCCAGCATGCAAGAACAGTCAGTATTTTTCCCCAGTGAAAGCTTCCAGTTTGAGAAAAGTCAGAGGGCCATCAACGGGTGACCGAGATGACATGTTTTGTCCAGAGCCACATGAAGGAAGAAAAAGCAGTCGTCTTCTTGCAGGACTTTTTCAGGATGTGGCAGCCTGCGATGCCATGAGATTTGGTGGCCTGTTCAAACACTGCTCACTGAGGTAGAGCCCAGCTTTATGGAAATATTTTGAAGCATTTCAGTTTTTACTTTTTTAGTATATAGACAAATTTATACATTTTCTAAATAAAAGGATTGTACGAAAGTCACCTCCCTAATGGTAAGAACCAGTCATGTGAACGAGAGCATTTACATGTCCAAACACTTCTATTGCTACCATTGTGCAAAGTTTCCATATTCAGCCTCTAATTCCACCCGAAGAGTGAGTCAGTGCATCCTTTAAATACGGATCAGAAACCAAAGACCACATTTTCCTTTCCAGTTCATTGCCGACAGCCGCTGAAGCTGTATCTGTTACGCTGGAGGTATGAGGGACCTGTACTCCACGGCAAAACAGGGAACAGCCTCCCAAGAGCCATCCTTGAAGCCCTCTGCACAGAATTTAAGCATACAACCAACTTGGCAATGAAGAAGTGAACGATGCTTCCTGGCAGGAGGAGTGTTTTTGGTTCTTCCACCTCATCTGGCACATGATCAAAAAAGCAGTCAAGGGCAACGTATTCCTCCTCCACAAGGAAGATGGACGTGTCTTTTAACAAACATGACGTCTTAGGATCAGTCCCACCGAACTGACAAACAGAAATCCTCCATTCATCTCCAACAGGCAGGCTTTCATCCCTTCTCTTCAAACCGTGAATCAACACAGGATGACTGACTCACAGAAAAATATTTGTTCGACGGTGGATTTTCCTCACCTCTGTCTCTCCTATTTACCAAACTTTATTGCCTTTAAACAAAGGTTCATTTCTTTGTAGCTTGCCTCAAATGTTGCAATAAAGTTCGTAGCAGGCATCTGTCACAGTAATTATGATCCGTTGACTTAGTCTTAAGGTAGGATCATGTGAAAAAGGAGACATGCAAGGCTGACAGCGCATATGCTGCTGCTGGCAGTTACCCTGACCTATATTCCTATCTTTGCTTCCCCATCGATACTCCTCCCTAACCATTTCATCGGTTTCAGAAAAAGATCTGCAGAGCTAAGACAGGCAAGTGTTTCACCAGGACATTAATGCTGAATTACCCACCAGTTTTCATCAGTATCTGCAGCCAACGGAACCGTGGTCTCCACAGAAATCCATGACCCTAATGAAACAGGGACCTAAGGCCCAACGTAGGGAAGAGCCCTTCATGCAGGGTACAATGGTAAAAAGCAGGTTTTCGACTGCTCCTTAACTTAGAGATATGTAAACCTTAAGTGCTTTTATACAAGCCATATTAAAAAGTGACAGAAACCCAAGTCCTCAAGAAATATAAAGAAGTTATGCACTAACTTTAACTCCTCAACTTTGAGCCAGTTTGCATTTCTGTTTTGTTTTTGGAGCAGTTAAGTTCCCAGTTCTAAAGGTGAGGCTGAGTTACCTTGAAACACATGTTTATAGAGCACCCGATACCCTGTGGTAATCGCTTATACCAACCTTTCACCCCCTCCCCAGTGAAAACAGCAAACTATGCCTCACTTCACAGGGTGAGCTCTGGAACACTCGTTCTAGGGTGTGTGTACGCTCTTCAAGACCTACCAGCACCATAAACCCACACCCCCATTTTGCTTTGGGTCGCCCTGTTGACAGAGCCATTCCCTTCTGGGCGACAAAGGAATTTTTATCTGGCACCGCATTTCAGACATTTCTGGACAATTATTTTCATTTTTCCTTTTTCTGCCACCCTGCAGAGCTCTAAAATACTTTCCAACTTTCAGTAGCAAGTGTGAATGTACTTTAAGTGCAGCTGCTTTAAAAGATCATCGGTCCTTGTATGCAATTAGTTCCTTTAAAACCAGCTTCATTTCAAGAGCAAGGCAGCCCATCAAATGCGTAAGGCCTACGTTAAGTGACACCACATGCGGTGCCTTAAACTAGCAGAAGTCAAGTCCCAGCCAAACACTTTTTACAGTCCAAAACCTGCCTGGATTTAGGGTTAGCAATAACCCCATTTCAAGCAGGAGGCTGGACTGTAGACCTCAAGAGGTCTCTTCCAAGCAGAGCTGCCAGGAAAACTGTCAGTGCCTGAACTGGACCAAGATGCTCTGGAATGCCCTAGACAACCTTCACAAAAGAAATTGATGGTGTGAAGCGAAAGGACACACCAGGTTACTTAGAGAACAACTGCTGCATCTCTCAGAGCACCTGAAAGGAGGAGGTGCTACTACTCCCCATTCCCTCACTTTTTTTTTTTTTTTAAACTACTTCTTTGAAAAGATAATTTACTTACCCTGGAGGCTAACTTGCAATCCAGGATGGGTCAGTGATGACCAAGAATTTTAACTCCTGGACCCTTTTCAGTTAAATAACGCACGCAGGAACACCACAGCTCCTCCTGCTGTAAATGCCCAAGAAAGAGATGTTTGCTTGGTGCTCTCGAGGCAGAAGTTGGGCAGCTCTGGAGAAGGACTATGTACCCTCTCCCTCCTAGAGGCTCAGGAAAAGGAGTAAAAAAAAAAAAGAACACCTCAGAGGTTTGAATTCATGCCTGCCACAGGAAAACAGTAGCTAGCAGAACAGGCAGCACAAAGCAATACTGAATCAGTCACACCACCTTCAGCTCTGATAAAACAGAAATTGCCCCCATCCACCTATGGCACATTCATAAGAGGAATGACCAATGAAATTCCTTATTCGTACATATAAACACACAGGTACGCTTCATCTTGCATCACATATTGGTTACCAATGCTCAGCAACATCCCTGTTACAGCATTTGGTTTTGTAATTCTGCTTATGTAACAAATAAACAGTGCATTGAGCGGACAACCCATCAAATCTGCAAGTTTAGAAGGTCAACACAGCAGCAGCAATTCACCAAAAGTGCTCGTTCACGACGCCTGTCCAACAGAACTGAGGTCAATTTGCAGAACATCCACTCCACTTCATTCCCTCAAAGCTCATCAGTAGCAGTAACATTAATTTTTGGTAATTCACACTCTTCTTTGAAGTGGCAGTTTTCCAGGATGTCCTTGTAATAGTCCTTGAGGTCTGCGTAAGTAGAGATCGTTTCATTCGAGTGATGGAACGGCATCAGTTTTTCATTCAACAGCATCTGCACTTGATACTCTTCTTCAGATGTTTTCACTTGATCGCAGTGGTAAAGCACAAACACCAGGTTGGCTGCGTAAGGCACAATCCGGCCACTGCGGAATTTCCGATGCATTTGCTTGACATAATTGTTTGCCTTGAGAGGTTCAGCATCTTTGAAGAAACCCATGAGGGCAAGCAGTGGCTGAAGTGTCTCTGCATGTCCAACTTGTACAATCAAAGGCGAAGAAATGGGTTTTGAACTAAAACAAGAACAAAGCGCAAAGGATGAGCAAGAGACTGGGCTTGAAAACAAACATGAGTTGCACAGCTGTCAGCAGGGGAGGCTTAAAGAAGTAGACTTTGAACTTGTTTTACTTCAGTGCCTGCTAAAAACCTGTTTGGGAATTTCAGTAAATCACAGATTTTTTTTTTTAAAGCATCTAAGCTTCCTAAGTTTTGTCCCAATTTAAGGTGTTGGCTCTTACATAAAGTGTAGGAAGTTGTAATAAATGTAGTTACGCTACAGCTAGAGCCCAATATAAATGTGGTAGACAAAAGCAAGATGCAGATTAACAGAGCGTGTCCATCCACTCAGCACATCTCCCTGTCTCCCTGCGTTTGTGTTCTTTCCAGGTACGGGAAGATCCAGTGACCATACTACAGTTAATAACACTGGGTTTGGATTTAACATAGGGTTTTTAAATATCATGGCCTCCTCCCACCAGGAATTTGAAAGAAGGGCAGCACATCACCAAGCCAGCTGCAAGGCTTTGTTGACATACAGACCTAGTCAAGCCCTTGTCAGCATATGGGAAGGTCCCAGGACACTGCACTAACTCATCATTTCTGTAGTGCAAAACCACTGCAAACAGAATCACAGACTGGTTTGGGTTGGAAGGGACCTTAAAGCTCATCCAGTTCCAACCCCCTGCCATGGGCAGGGACACCTTCCATAGCCCAGGTTGCTCCAAGCCTCACCCAGCCTGGCCTTGAACACTTCCAGGGATGGGGCATCCACAGCTTCTCTGGGACATACAGTCGTTCCCCCATCGCGGGCTGTGTTTGAAAAAACTCACTGAAACTTTTTTCTTTTTTTTTTTTTTTAACCCAAATGAGATTTTTACTACAAGTTTCACAGATTTGCTTCAGTAGCAACCTACAGCGAAATGTAACTGCTTTTCTCAAGGTGCTGGGCTGTGTTAACAGAATGGGTCAGAGTCAGTAATTTTTGTTCTGTTGTTCCCTGGCAGATGCAAAACACCCGACTCACAAAGCAAAATGAACTATTAAGTGAGATCATCCAGGACACAACCCCAAAAGACCAGTGTTTTACTGTCAAATCATAACCTTTTTCTTTAGTTAGTCTAAATACTTTAAATGACACAGAAGTTTTAAAAGTCTTTTTAACAAGCTTCTGCCTAAATTCATCCAAGATGCAGCAAAGAGAAGCCCAGACATCACCATCATCATTTTAGTCCTGGAAAGTTTTCAAGTTTTCAGAATTAATTTTGCTAGATTTGAGCATCAAAAGCCTTTTCCAACTGCCATAATAAAGGATAACTGATGATTCAGTTTCAAGAGGAAAATTAAGTCTAAATACAAACTTACTGGCACACGAAGAAACTACAGTAAACCCCTACTACCCCTCTGACTTAACTCTACCATGATTGCCTGCACAAGCAAATAAATCACTGATTTGATACACAACTGCTTCTCTCCCCGACACGCCTCCACCACCAGTGTCAGATTTTAGGGAGTGTTTCTTGCCTGCCTCCGTGACCACCAATGCTTTTAACCACGTACTCTGCTAGAACAAGGATCACACTTTGATAGCAAAATACCACACATTTTTCCCCCCCTATAATACAGTTCAGCTGTTTGGAAGGTACATCAGCCTTTATCCAAGTTCAGCCTGAAGACAGCAGTCCAGTCATCTGAGGAAAACTGTGGTCCCTCCAGCATTTACCATTCCAAGTTACCAGCAGGACTACTGCTATTACTAATTCTAGAGAATACCAGCTGGTCAAAAGGAAGATTATACTGATTTATATGTGAACAAAGCCTAAATCAAAGACAGTTTGTGCAACAAAAGGTTACACATCGTTCAACCAAAGGAAAGACGCACAGAGGAGCATCAGCCAAGACGAAAAACTGCCCCTTGCTCCGGAGGAGGATGGTGGTTTTTTTGGGACCACCTCCAAGTGACACTCAGAAGCCCAGGTCACTTGCTCCAGCACACGTAAATACATGTTAGGCTTTCGTGAGACAAGAGGTGACGTATGGCAACACTACAGCTGCCAACAGAGTCCGCCCACAGATAAGACACACCTTGATTGGCTGGAAAAGGAGGCGTTTCTTCCACTCCAACCTAAAATCTGAAGCAACTGAAAATTGGTTGAGTGGGAGACTTGCCTGTAGATTCGAACTTTGATCAGATAAGCAGGAATTCAGTACAGGCAGAGGATGGGCTTTGTACTGCCAGCCTGATAGAGCCCCAGTGTTTGTGCAGTCTGAAACACACCTTGCCCTGTCCCACTCTCCAGTGGGCCTGCAGCTCTCCTGACTATACTCCTTAGACACGCATGCACACACATGCACATACTCTCCCCTTAGGTTAAAACATTTATCAGAAACCTGTCTCTGTTTCCTCTTCAAAAGAAGTATTAAAACAACACGAAGGTTCTGTATGGAGGACGTTACACTTTTTGCACCCACGCCTTTGCTGCACCAACAGGTGTACATTCACTATCACCCTTCTCCAGCTCCTCCAAAATCAGTGGTCCTGCCTACATCTCTCTCCTTGGGAGACCCTTTCCCTAATTTTAAAATCGTAAAGCTTTTGGGTCCTTCAACCCCTTTCTCTTCCCTCCTCTCTATATTCTTTGTTCCCTCCTCTTAATTATTTGACTACTTCATTTACTGTAGAATCACAGAATGGTTTGGGTTGGAAGGGACCTTAAAGACCATCCAGTTCCAACCCCCCTGCCATGGGCAGGGACACCTTCCACTGGACCAGGTTGCTCCAAGCCTCATCCAGCCTGGCCTTGGACACTTCCAGGGATGGGGCATCCACAGCTTCTCTGGGTAACCTGTCCCAGTGCCTCCCCACCCTCTCCAGGAAGAACTTCTTCCTCATATCCAGTCTCCACCTCCCCACTTTCAATTTAAACCCGTTACCCCTTGTCCTGTCACTACAGGCCCTTGTAAAAAGCCCCCCCCAGCTTCCTTGTAGCCCCTTCAGGCACTGGAAGGTGCTATAAGGTCGCCCCGGAGCCTTCTCTTCTCCAGGCTGAACAAGCCCAACTCTCTCAGCCTGTCCCCATAGCAGTGGGGCTCCAGCCCTCTGAGCATCTTCATGGCCTCCTCTGGACTCACTCCAACTGGTCCATGTGTTTCTTTGTGTTGGCAGGCCCAGAGCTGGACACAGCACTCCAGGTGGGGTCTCACCAGAGCAGAGCAGAGAGGGAGAATCCCCTCCCTCGCCCTGCTGGCCACACTGCTCTGGATCGAGCCCAGTATACGGTTGGCTTTCTGGGCTGCCAGCGCACACGGCCGGCTCATGTTCAGCTTTTCATGCCCCAGTACCCCCAAGTCCTTCTCCTCAGGGCTGCCCTCTATCCATTCTCTGCCCAGCCTCTACTTGTGGTTGGGATTGCCCCAACCCAGGTGCAGGACCTTGCACTTGGCCTTGTCAAACTTCATGAAGTTGGCAGTGACCCACCTCTCCAGCCCATCTAGGTGTCTCCCCCTCCACACACACCTTTAGGGGAGTATTTATAGGTTTTAGGACACATTCACATCCCTCCTGTTGGTCAGTAAATAGGAACGGCAGCAAAAAAAACATGGCTATAGAAAAAGACAAAAGGTTATTCCTTTGACCTCCTGCAGTTTTCATCTTAGAGATCTCCTGGGCCAGATGTGGCTTCTGTGTAAAGTAAGACCTCTGAATGAATCTTGCCTTTGTCAAATCTCTCCTGAAATCCACGTACATTTCTAGCACGCACAACATCCTGTTGCAAGGAGCTTCACACACGACTCTTCATTTTTTATATCTGCAGATGTGATGTACCATTTAAACCTTTCTACTTGCAGCTTTGCAGTAATATTCTTTCCAAGTTGAGAAATCCTGCTTTAGCCATTCCACAGTTTTTCCAATTGAGCTACATCTTTTAGATCAGAGTATTAGAAATGCACAATACTCGTGACAGTAAGCTACATTGTAAGTCCATGCTGCACCCATGAAGGTGTTTTCTTAATTCACAACATCGAACACCTTTTCTAGATACAATACAGAAGTTGGAGATACTTCCAGACAACTTAACGACCGCAAAACTCAACTCCTGAGCAGTTAAGTTATCCCAGATACTGACAGAGAAGATAATTTTTACCATGTGGATTACTTCACAGATCTGCAATTTTCAAGCCCAGTTAGTATCAAAAGGTGCTTTTACAATCCTCATAGCAGAAACAATTCAGCTCATTTATTTTGAATAAAAGTGCTGCATTTGCAATGCCACTTAACTCCTTATCTCTTTTCCCGCTCATTTACAACATGCTGAACAGCTAGATCCTTGCAGATCTATCTCTGCTAGAGCCCTGCCACTGCTAGGAAAATCAATCAGTTAACCCTACCCTTCATTTCTTGTCCTGTTCTTCACTTTTTACGCAGGTAAGGACCTTTCCCCTTAACTACCGCTGCTCAGTTTCTTCTGGTAAGGAAGTCTGTTGAAAGATGTTTGGCAATCTCCCAGATGACCCTATGCGTATGCTTCCTGATCCTTCACGAGAGCTAGGTGTGTTTTCCTTCCCAAAAGCCATACTGACACTATTCTGGTATATCAGATTCATCAGAGTGCTTATTGATGCTGGTCTCAATCCTTATTTCTACTAGACTGGCCTGTAATTCTGACTCTCTCCTGAAGCTGCTTTTTCCATTTTCCCTTTATTTGATTATTTGTTTTAAAATCATCACACCTGCCAGCCCCCACACCTTCCTGGCTGAAACCAACACGCACTGGTTGTCACCTCAGCACTCTTGGGGAGTGAGTGCCAGCTCTAGCAACTCAGCACGTTTTCATTTCGACACACGCCTGCTTCCAAATGTGGTGGTCTGTCTTCTCCAGTTTACATTACCAGCTTCCTTGCCTAGGAAAGATGGTGCTCAAGTCTCCAAAGCAGGTGTTAAATAGGCATTATTCACCCTGCAGGGAGTGGATTTCATACACCCACCCCACAAGAAAAGGTGTCAGAGATGCTAAGGGAAAAACCAAAACAATATTCTGGCTATTGGTGTTGGCTTTAAGCAAGGTTTGACTTTACTTTCCAGGTGAGGCTGGCAGGAATTTTGAAATGGAAGTAAATCACAAAAAATATGGGTAACTTCTTAGTTAAAGAACACAGCAAGACATATGCTTCCCAAACTGGACTGGAAACAAATTATAGCATATACACACAGAGAAGTTTTAAAGAACAAGGAAAGACAATCTCACGAAGACAAGGGAAGAAATAAACAAGGCACTCATTCTCATTGTAACTTGAGGGGTTTTTTCTCCTGCTTTAGTCTTACGAAATCCTCATGCTGACAGGCCAAACCACCTTGGAAGACAAAATAAACCTCCCACTCACAGCTATCCCACTCTATTATTTTAACAAGGATTAAAAGTGTTTCCTTATATGATACAATCCTGAGTTCTCAGTAGCTTATCACAGTATACTTGGTTTCTCACCAGCACTGGATATCTGATTTCTAAGACTACTCCAGCACTCCCTGTTCAGGCTCTTAGGGTCACGACTCTAGTTCAGATGTGGTTTCATATAATCTAGTAAAGACGATAAAAATCACCATCAAGGTTAAAACAGCAATAATAATATTTTTAATTATGGGGAAATAATAAAAGATTGCTTCTTCAGGGCAGGCACACAGGCAAAGGTTACTACTGTCCCTACATTTCTGATAAAGACAGGAGTGCAAAGCACTATCAAGGGAACACTAATAAATTCAAAACAGTAGCACAGGTTAATAAAATACTAAACAGAAGGCCTGATCTTCCTTACAATCAATTAATGACTCAGCATCACATGGAAGCATCCAAAGTTTTCCATATCATACTCTGGCAACTGCTAATAATATTTCAATTTACTTTTTAGAATCACAGAACGGTTTGGGTTGGAAGGGACCTTAAAGACCATCTAGTTCCAACCCCCCTGCCATGGGCAGGGACACCTTACACTAGACCAGGTTGCTCCAAGCCTCATCCAGCCTGTCCCCATAGCAGAGGTGCTCCAGCCCTCTGATCATCTTCGTGGCCTCCTCTGGACTTGCTCCAACTGGTCTATATCCTTCTGATGTTGAGGGCTCCACAGCTGGACGCAGCACTCCAGGTGGGGACTCCCCAGAGCAGAGCAGAGGGGCAGAATCCCCTCCCTCGCCCGGCTGGCCACACTTCTCTGGATACAGCCCAGGATACGGTTGGCTTTCCGGGCTGCCAGCGCACACGGCCGGCTCATGTCCAGCTTTTCCTCCCCCAGCACCCCCAAGTCCTTCCTGGCATTGCTACTCTTGATCCCTTCATCCCTGTATTGATACTAGGGGTTGCCCCAACCCACGTGCAGGACCTTGCACTTGGCGTTGTTGAACCCCATGAGGCTGGCATGGTCCCACCTCTCCAGCCTGTCCAGGTCCCTCTGGATGGCATCCCTTCCCTCCAGCGTGTCACCGCACCACACAGCTTGGTGTCATCAGCAAACTTGCTGAGGGTGCACTCGATCCCACTGTCCATGTCAGTGATGAAGACATTAAACCATACTTGTCCCAGTACGGTCCCTTGAGGAACACCACTTGTCACCCATCTCCATCTGGACATTCAGTCACTGACCACTATCCTCTGGATGCAACCATTCAACCGGTTCCTCATCCACTGGACAGTGTACCCATCAAATCCTTATCTCTCCCATTAGGAGAGAAAGATGCTGGGGGATACTGTGTCAAAGGCCTTACAGAAGTGCAGGCAGATTGCATCCACAGCTTTCCCCTTGTCCTCTGAAGTGGTCACTCCACCACAGGAGGTAATTAGGTTGGTCAGGCAGGACCTGCCCTTGGTGAAGCCATGCTGGCTTTTTCCTCCTTTTTATTTAGTAGTGAATGACTGGGGAAAGCACACTGTCCAGTAGGAAAAAAATAAATGTCATTTCCAACTTTAAAGGGAGATGAAGACACTGCATAAAACTTCGCCATAAAATATTAATAGTTTATCTGGACATGAAAGAGAAGCACAGATGCAGGATTTATCATTCAGCCAAATCCTAATTCTCCTTAATTTCAGCAGATTGGGGTATAACCCTGAATCTTCTGTACGAGCTCAACCATCCTCAACAGTAGATTGTTCACTTCTTCCTAAGACTATTGATGTATCACTTTAGATACGGAAGAAGTGAACTTTCTTTTAACTGAAGTTAATTCCTAAGCACCTATGTGACTTTCAGCTAGAGATAACCCAATCCCCAGGAGACAGTGGGATAAGAAGAACCATTTCCTACAGCAAAGCTTAACTGGCCGACCTTCCAACCTCATGTAATAATCCCTCCAGCAACTTCAAAGAAGGTAAGTTTCAAGAACTGTTAAACAAGCAAGCTTAGGCTACCTTCTGTCCTTTTCCTCCCCAGTACGAAATCCAGGACAAAGGACTCAAACCCCTCTATTTTCAGCTATGGGATGAATTCTCCATCCCTCCCCACCTCCTTCTGTAATTTACTTCTGGAAACACCAGCTCGAGGAACCCTAAATCTGTAAGGAAACAGGAGAGATCAGAGAATGCAGCGGCAACAGTGCGACTTGGAGTGCAGCAGAAATACTTCCAGTGGTGTTGCTCAGTGTTACCACCAGTGGGAAGAATAAGAAAAAAACCCCTCTGTCAAACAGTATTAAGTCCTCAGGTGTTAAAACTTCCACCTTAAAACAGTAGAAGACGGCTGGGCTCATTCATTTCCAGAATCAGTACCAACACAGCAAATGCCACCATAAGCACGGACAAGATAAAAATTTTCTTCTTTTCCAACAAGGACATACACGAGCTCCCTCATGGCAAAGGCAAACTTGAAAAGCTGACAGGACTATGCAAAAACTCATCTAAAACCCTGATTAAAAGCATCTAGTCCCTCAAGAGTTAATCATGCAAAGCTAACTAGGCTCCACTGCATTTCACTTCAGAGCTTACGCAGTTTCAGAGTCTTTTCCAAATGATCCCAGTTCATTCTTACAGACCTCCGAGATTAAACGCGTTACTGCGGCAGCGTTGTGTTGATGCTGAATGCTGAACCACCATGACGAGCCAAAGCCAAATCAAGAGGATCATGCCACTGGGGAAAGCCCCCCTGCCCGAGGTGAGCACTGGTTAGGTCAGTTCATTTCTGTTAGATGCCGACTGACTGTTTTGATTATTTTTTTAATTCCTGAGGTGAAAGTGTATGACTCTATGCAAGTTGCTGGTATCTTTTCAGAGCAATTCCGAGCAAGCATCAGGTAATTAACGTGAGATTAAGTATGTTCTGGCAGGTTTGAAAGGCACAAGCAGCACATCACGTATCTGGATGGATGAAGAGACACCTTCCCAGGGGAGCGCTGCCCAGGTATCGGAGAAGTCAGCAAGCACACACAAGGACGCTGCTTAACGTGCTACCTATAGAGAATTTCATGTCTCTACCTGGTTTCCCCAAAAGCAACCTTTAACCATGTCAGAAGCCCCATCTTAGAGGAAGCTATCAAAACCAACCGTACAAACTGATACAAAGCTGCTGTTTGAGACATTTACAGTCTATCAGCAGAAGTCATCCCATTTCTCCAATTTTCTGGAAATGAAGTCAAGACCTGCATATTTTTCAGGTGTACTAATTAATGTAAACCGTGTGTTCTGTCGAACTGCACAGCTGGCACATTGTTCTATGAGTACATGACCCTCTTACTACACGGATCAGTTTACTCATCACATGCATGCCACCTGTTCTCCTCTCTGAACAAATATGCTGAAATAAAGCAATTTTTTTAATAATATATATATATCACTGTGTAATTAGCAGACGAGGTGACAAGCACGGAGTCCAGAAGCTTTCATCACAGGCTCTCTCAGTACCCCAAAGAGCCAGGCAACACAGCGAGGACACCCCTGAAGTGGGCACGCACAAAGCTGCGCAGGGCCACCCACACCCACTCTTTGAGAAAGGGACCACCTGGGGAGCACAGCAGCAATGCCTCTGCAAGAGCCACTTCGCACCGGGGAGTAAGCCCACGTAGCACACATCTGGCTACAAACTGCCCTGCGCTTCAAATAACGCAAACGACCCGTCTACGTGTCCTAGCCTTGGTTCCCCTTCGCAACTGCCCTGCTACTGGGCGGGTAATCAAACGCACTGGTTTACAACTCCCACCAAGGGATGCAGGACATCCTGAACCTGCTCACGCACCCCGAGAAGCGAGAAACTCCACTGCGCAAACATGAGAGCTCAGTAGCAACCAGCAACTTTTATTAAAAGAAATGACTCAACAATTTGGATCTCAGCAAAAGGTTTTTTTCTAAAATCCAATTATACCACTTTTCCTGCATACGTGGAAGCTTTTTGCTCTGTTCCCTTTGTACACACTATAAAAAGATAGTTTTGAACAGTTAATTGTTTTCAGATCATATATTGAATTCTTTTGTACTGAGTCATAGTTTTGAAAGGAGCAATTAGGGCACAGTAGAAAATGACTACGTAAAGGTTATCTGTAGGTTATTGTGTTGTGAACTGACCTGGCAAAGAGGAAGGCAAATTACATGAAACAATAAACACTACCAGTAAATAGGCAAATTAAGCTGTTTACCTTATGGCTTAGGCTGGTATAACTACAACGATCACCTTCACTTGATCTTGAACTATGCTCAAATTCAAGTAAGTCTTTTTTTTTTAAATACCTTGAACTAACTTACTCTCAGAGGAAACCACTAAGTATTTTGCAATGTGTATGCACAGCTAGGTTAGTATTTTCAATCATTAGCCACATACTTTAAATATTGAGATGGCTGCACAAAACATCTCTCTCACCTTCCAGAGCCTTATGATAATCCATTCAGACAGTACAAGTAATACCAGGTATTTCATGTTCTCTTTCACGAGCAAGAAAGGCAGACTTGTTAAATATTTGCCCAGGTGGTGGAGTCACCATCCCTGGAGGTATATAAGAGATGTATGGATAAGGTGCTTAGGGACGTGGTTTAGTGGGGGGATTAGCAGTGCTAGGTTAATGGTTGGACTTAATAATCTTAATGGTCTTTTCCAACCTAAGAGAATCTATTATTTGAAGCTAGAAGGAAAAGGTATAATGAGTATCTGATAACCTTAAAGTGTGCCACACCAATTTACAAATCCACCCCTGCTCAAGAGAGTAGCTGTTAAGGAGCTTTGATTGCATCAGCTACAAAGAGAGACAGATTTCTCACCAACGCACACAGGTCCTGTTGGCAGAAGAGCACTCCCAGATCCCAGACGCAAGGCTCACGTGAGCATCTCACAGAAACCTGAAGGTGAAAAGCAATGCACGTCTTTACGCCTCCTACGCGCAGTTTTCCACACTGCAGCAACAGGGGCTTCCGCGCGCAACCACAGCGTCTTCCCCTTTCTCCTCCCAAGTTCAGCGTGCCAAGTCTCCTTGGCAAGAAGCAAGGCAACTGAGGCAAGAAGCCAGCAAGCAACAGGGTTGAGCTGGCAGTCCCATGCAACACAGACCAGATACGCCCATGTTAGGTGGGGGGAAAAAAACCCTAATCATAATAGGTCTTGGTCACTAGATGTAGCCCACAAACGAGCCACAAAGAACTCAGTGCTGCTTCTGAGTTGAGGCGATACTCAACAACTGCTCCTCTACAACCTGATTCTCTAAATACCATAGCTTTGGGAAACCAGACCCTTTCTAACCGTTTCAACAAATGCTGATGGGTAAGAGCAGCCTTTCATGGATTCTTCCATAGTAGCACAAGTGAGGATAGTAGCAAATGAAGGTACATATCCCTGTGTGGAAGTTTTACCAATACGATGAAGAGCAGGGACACTTTCAGTAAGGCTTAAGCTCTCTTGGGGTGGGGGAGGTGGGAGGGGAAACCCAACAGCTTAGTACAGAGTATTTCCACATTAGTTTCTTTGCCGCATAGTTGCATAGCCTGACTATTTTCTGTCCGTAGCAGAAAGAATTGGGTAAATGCAATTTTTATGTCTCCACAAAAATCAAGCACTTTATGGACCAAGACAAGTGCCCAAGTACATCATTTCAGTACAACAACTCACATGGTTTCATTTGATATTCAATTCTTGCAATACAATGGGGTTTTTTTAATTAAGAAAATCTGTATAGAACAGTGTCCTGGCACCCCCACCTCTCCCTACAAACATGCCCATGACACTTCCTTACGGACTGCTAAGAGAGTATGGAGGAATGTGATCCTGACTGCAGTAAGGTCTCAAGGAGCGAGACCTCCTTTCTACTAAAGAATTAACCTTTATTAGACATTTATACTTTATTGCTACTGAAGGTACAGAAGAATAGGGTCCATGTGTAGATGTGCTAACAGTAGGTAGTCAATAATACGACTATCAATAAATACAACATCAGGCCCAAGTTCCTGAATACTCACTGGTATTCCAACACCTTTCCACCAGCTCTCGGGCTGGGGACAACTGGCAAGTGTAGAGTAAAAATCCCTTTCAAAACCATCTTGCTGTACAGCAAGACCTACACTGAAGAGATGATGCTAAGAGATGAACCAAGAGTTCTATTGGAATTCATCTGATGAAAGATCTTGAAAACATCTGAAAATTTTGCACTGCAAATTGAATGTGGGACAAATCAGTAATAGGCAAACTCGTGAAGCATTCCCTATTTTTTTGGCTGCCAAGCCAGAAGGCCGTGCTGCCATCCAGCGTGACCTGACAGCCTGAGAGCTGCACAGGGAGAAGTAGAATGCAGGTCAGTGAGGGCAGGTGTCAAGTACTGCATCTGGGGAGGAAGAACCCCATGGATCAGGACAGGCTGGGGGCTGATCTGCTGGAGGGCAGCTCTGGGGAAAAGGACCTTGGAGTCCTACTGGACAAGAGGATGACCAGGAGCCAACAGTGTGTCCTCGCGGCCAAGAAGGCCAATGGCATCCGGGGGTGCATTAAGAATGTGGCCAGCGGGGCGAGGGAAGTGATCCTCCCCCTCTGCTCTGCGCTGGGGAGGCCTCCCCTGGAGTGCTGCGTCCAGTTCTGGGCTCCTCAGCTCTACAAGAGGAAATGCTGGGAGAGCTGGGGCTGTTCAGCTGGAGAAGAGAGGGCTGAGGGGGATCTTATCAATGCTTATCCATATCTGAAGGGGGGGTGTCAGGATGGGGCCAGGCTCTTCTCAGTGGTGTCCAGTGACAGGACGAGGGGCAGTGGCCATCAACTGGAAAGCAGAAGGTTAAACCTGCCCATGAGGAAACCTTCTTCCCTGTGAGGGTGACTGAACCCTGGAACAGGCTGCTCAGAGAGGTGGTAGAGTCACTCTGTGAATCTGAATTTATTACCACCTTCATTGTTTTCTTAACGATAAACAGCAAAGGTAAAAGCAACGTTTGTCTTTTTAATTCATATTAACTGGGAGTGAAAAAAGGACAAAGTTAGTGAATATAAATACTTAAAGCATGCTACAAAAATGCAGTGTTTCCAACACTGTTGGCCACTGCCAAGCCTTAGAGCAGAACAGATAATCCAGATTCCTCAGCTTCTTGCTGGAAGAGAAATACTCCCCTTTCTGCTTTTGGATAGCCCAATCTAAGCCTTCCAAAAAGAAAGGTAAACTTGGAGCAAAGATAACGCTCTGGAAGTAAATTCCTTGTTATTCATTTTTTAAAGCAAAACAACCAGTTACAAATTAATGTTAAACACAGCTAAACTGAAACAACATTTCATTAAGACACTTCATCATCACAAAAGTTCATTTTCTGAATAATGAAATCTGCAAAGATATTTATGAAGGAGAAAGGAAAGCTCTGGGGAGACCTCATTGCAGCCTTCCAGTACCTGAAGGGGCTACAAGGAAGCTGGGGGGGACTTTTTACAAGGGCCTGTAGTGACAGGACAAGGGGTGATGGATTGAAATTGGAAGTGGGGAGGTTTAGGTTAGGAATCAGGAAGAAGTTCTTCCCGGAGAGGGTGGGGAGGCACTGGAACAGGTTGTCCAGAGAAGCTGTGGATGCCCCATCCCTGGAAGTGTCCAAGGCCAGGCTGGATGAGGCTTGGAGCAACCTGGTCTAGTAGAAGGTGTCCCTGCCCATGGCAGGGGGGTTGGAACTAGATGGTCTTTAAGGTCCCTTCCAACCTAAACCGTTCTAGGATTCATGATTCTAGGATTTAACCTGTTGCCTTGAAGTTGCACAATACCATTTTAAAAAAAAAAAAAAATCAGAGACACTTGTACACGCATTCATGCAAAACCAAACATTTTCTACTGCTAGATACACAGCCCTATTTTTCATTTGCATGGTTTTTATGTGTATGGTTTCCTGCTTTCAGCTCTACTCTCAAATTGCCAGTGGACCCAGGATAAGTCTCTCTCCATAGACAAAAAAGGATTAGTTGCACCTCCACTGTCTGGATCTTAAAGGGATGCAAGCCGTTCGAACACACAGGGTGGCAGGTTTCCACGATTTCCACTCCATTTGTACTACACTCAAAACTTCAGTGCTGCAAGACTGCCACCTTAAGTCGTGGGATGGAGTGACAGGCTCCTTGTGGGCAAGGCAACTTCAGAAGCTTTCAGTCGCCACTTAGGAAGATGCAGACTGCTCACCCAGCTCTGAACTTTGCAAGATTTCCGGGTACCGCACCTTTACACACACACATCAACTCACTGCCTGCTTCTCTCTGTGATGGCAATATGACACAAGAGCCCCAGAGAGAGACTGCAACCAGACTTCTGCAGCCAAACCTGAAAGACAGGGTGAAGTTCTCTCCGTCTTTTGGTACTCCCAACATCCAAGGAGCCTGCTCCACCTTGCATTTAGTGGCTGCTGATCTAGTCCTCACTGTATCAGAAGTATAGATGTGCATGTTTTCAACTATGGCGCTTTTTTAATTATTATTAAACTTCCAGGGATATCGTACACATTTTAAGACACACACAGCTGCTTTCTAAGCAGTATAACTAATTTAAAGATAAGAGGCTGTCACTGTTCCAAGAGGAAGTCACACTAAAAGCAAGCAGAACTGATAACTCCCCTTACATGAATCAAGCTACATTAAGAAGTTATTTTTCAGATTTCGTAAGGACTCGGGGATCTTAAGGGCCTTGCTTGTATTTTTCTTTTAACCTGCAGTTCCTCCTGATCTCCTCATTCCCAGTTCTTACTTTCTCTGTACAGAGGCAATCCTAGCAGCAGGCTGGTCAATCGGTTCAGTCGGGTATTAACGACCTGTGCTCCAACACAACTTTTGTGCAGCTCACTAGCAGGGTGAAGAAAGGACACAGTGAAGAAGTTTATTTACAAGGTGATCTAGCATAACCACTGCTCTGACTCCACCACTACCAAAACAGGAGGGATCACTGACTCCCACACAAGCCTTACATATCCAGCCTGACCATTTGACAGCACAATTTCTTAGGCCAGCTTGGCAGTAGAGGGGTGGCTATTGAAGCTGTTTCCTTCAGCTCACCTTTCATTCACAGCAACTCTTCCCCAAAGTCAAACTTACTGCATGTTTCCAACTCCCAGGTTTTAACCCCTTCACGGCAAAATGAACAGAGTGGCCTCCTTTGTGCTGGCTAGCACTCAGCACAGGCGGGATTCGGAAAGGCTCCTGACCGCCACGGCCATGCAACGCAGCAGAGTCCTGTATGCTCCCATTTTCAGCCCTGTACAGCCCCTTTCCGTGGGCTCACATAACCACTGGAGCAGGACCATGGCACTAATCTGGAAGCAAATGTTGGGAAAATCTTCATGTACGTCTCAAAGGCAAATTTCCAGCACATTTACTTTCTCGCACACTAAGCTGACACTGTTAAAAACAGACACGTCAGCCTGATTTTCCAGGTGAATTCCCAAACTAATTATGATAAATGGTAATTACACTGTTTACTTAGTGGTAACTCCACTTTAGATCAAAGCAACCGTGTCACAGATGAAACACGGCCTCAACATTGCTGCGTCGCTCAGAGCTCCAGCGATGAGCACAGGGTACCTCTCTGCATCCCACACTAAAGGGTAGCAAAAAAGCCAACTGTTTGAGAATCATGCTTCAACTGATTTACTACACAGTTGTTCTACGACTGTTAGTATCCAACTTGGATCCTCCGTCAGCAAGCTTCTATAGGAGCAAAACGTCTTTCCCGTGTTCTCTGCTACAATCCACTTTACGGATTGTTCCTCCCATTCGGAATGGTGAATGCTACTTCTAATTTCAGCCTGACAACTGAAGGGAAAAAAAAAAATCTTTTCCAACAAGTTATCAAGTAAAAAGAAATACATACAGTAATGCTTTTATTTCTGCAATATAAAAGCCATTGACAGCATTCTGCTGGGTGTTAGCCAGGTCTGCTTTAATATACTGAATATAAAGGCGCAAGGATGTTCAGAGTGCAAGAAGATCCACCACCTGTAACTAACGTTTATGTATCAACACCAAAGCCAAATTTGTTGGCTGTAACTTACTTATGAATTTGTTCCTATCAAGTAGCTGTTGGCACAATATTTATACAATCGTACCATCCTATCCTTGACTTTGTGCACTTTTAGAAACATGTCCATACTTCTCTGCTAAGGTATTAACTCACTAAACGATGACTTTGTAATTCGTCAGTTCATATTAGGAACACTCACGTGGGTTGTAAATTAATTCTCATACGAATGCATTTAAGGCTAAAGCAGTGCTCTCTCAGAAAGACCCAAAATTTATCAGCACAGGAAAGCATGCAGGTAGTTCTGTGATACAAACATCACGTCCTGTAACCCAAGTGTTTCTTCTCTCTATACCACAACAGATTGCAGTTTTGTTCCTGTTTTGCTTCTCCCCATCACGCCAATTCACACAACAAGATCAAGACCAAACAGATACTGAGTCATGACTGCTGACTGATACCAGCTCATAGGAGTAAACAATACACAAAAATAACACAGGCATCTCACCTCTAATTTTTAGGGAAGTATAGGTATGGCTATATCCATGACACTACAAAGGCAGTCTTAAGGACTGCACAACTCAGCAGACAGAGTAGCACTATTGTTCTTCCACTGACACAAAGTGACTGTTGTCAAACCATGGCAACAGATGAAGACACTATGCTTTGAAGACACCTGGTTATTATTATCTTCAACACTACCAGCAGTTACTTGTAAGGCCGAATGTCTTCCTACCGCTACAGTGTTGTTCCCAAACTACAGCTTTGCTGTACAAAGATGCGAAACTAAATGTCCTACGGAGTTCTCAGACGGCCAGGCTGAACCACTGACTTTGGATTCACACAACAAGTCAGGGCATTTACAACTTCAGTGATCCATCTTTTTCCTGATCTTACAAGGGACCGATTGTATTGCCTAAAGTGTCCCCTAGGTACAGCGAAGCAGGCCTGTTACAACACAGCTGGTTTTCTGCTACAGCTCCAGCCTCTTGGATCCTGCAACAGGCCATTCTGCTCTACAGTCAGGGAGTGTTTGAACTGATCTGTAGTAATTATTTTACTGTAATTAAGTTTCAACACCTTTAATATGAACAGGAAGTTTTAATATTGCAAGAAACTCAAATCAAACACATGCAGAAAGACAGACTGCCATGCTGAAGAGCTTAAGTAACCGGGTAACAGGATGTGTCACGGGGATGCTTTCAACCCACAGTCTTCCATTTTCACCATACATGATTTTTAACTGGGACATTTTAAACAAAAAGCTCATTGTTTTAACTCAATGGCCACTTCTCAAACTGTGCAGGAAAAGAACACCATTATCAGACACAGCAGCTGGCTGTCCCTTGAAGGACAGTGTGGATCAGTAAGTTAAAAAGTGGAAATACATGAGCTGAGAACAAGAGCACCAATGGAAAAAAAAAAACACCAACCCATACTCTTTACAGTAATACTACTCAATTTAAAATTGGATTCTCTCCATTAAAATTCTCCCAGCTCAAACTTTCATAATATTGTTGTGTTTGGAAGTAAGGTACTTACCTTCTATTCCCATTAATTCTAACTCGGGATTGACCACAGAAAGCTTGCAGCCAAAGCACAAAAGCCTTGTTATTTACCTTTTGCTCTCTTCCACTGCCTTGTCCAAATGCTGGAAGATATCTTGAAATAAAATGCAGCTGGAGCGACTATTGATGTCATAGCCATACCCCCTCTTCCAGTATTGCTTCAAGTCATTCAGGTATTCCAGCACCTAAAGTTACAGAGTTCACAAGTTTTTATTATTGCAGCAAGGGAAAATAAAAACCCCCCATCCTGAAACAACGACGGTACCACACACTGCATGAAATCAGCAATTCTTTGACACAAAAAAACCCACCAAACATCAAGGCTCTGGCTGAAACCGCTTCAGCGTAAGACCAGACACAGTGGATCAGGCTCAAGAGCCACCCCATTCAGCATCTTGTCTCTGATCACGCTCATAACCTGGCCTGGGGGAAACAGCAGGCAGGCTTCCCCAGACTCCAGTAGTCCAGGGCTTCGAGCCCTAAGGTGCTTGTCTACAAATAGACTCCAGTGGATTTTCTCCCACAGTAACCCAATCTCCCCTTTGAACATACCAAGTTTTAGCTCTAGCAGTGCCCTGTAGCTTGGCTAGACACTGTGGAAAAGAAGCCCTCAGTCTGTTTTGAACGTGCCTGCTGCCAGCTTCCTCCCGTACCCGTTAGGTGCTGCACGTGACCAGTCACTACCCACTGCTTGTTTAGCATTTCTGACCTCGCCTTACCAAGGACCCATATCCTTAGCTTGGTTATACATTCTTCAGCTGGAAGCAATCCCATAGCTTTAACTGAGTTTGTTTCTACGTTCTTGAATGCACACGCATCTCAAAGACAGAACCATGCCTTGAATTTACGCAAGAGCTTACAATGCTCTCCTTGTTCTCTTTTCCTTGTCTTACAATTCCTAGCGTTACAGTAGGTTTTTTCCATTTTTGCTCATGAATTTTACTTTAGCTGACCTAACATTTCCATGGATCTACACCATCAAAATTTCACTTCTCAGTGGCACAACGGATCTGAGACAGCCGCCTCCTATATGAGGTTTCAGCTTCTTGCTTCAGCTTCTCTTGCCCAGAGAAGCTGTGGATCCCCCATCCCTGGAAGTGCCCAAGGCCAGGCTGGATGAGGCTTGGAGCAACCTGGTCTAGTGGAAGGTGTCCCTGCCCATGGCAGGGGGGTTGGAACTGGATGATCTTTAAGGGCCCTTCCAACCCAAACCATTCTATGATCCTTACCCCCATATGCATCACTTCGCAGCGAACACTATCTACCACTGCATTACTGTGCAATTCCCCTTCACAAGGTTCCCCTGCAAAGCCTCTCAAACACCTCGCATCCTTTCTATCCCAACTAACTCCATGTAACCCCCACCTCACTACTAAGTTATTTATAAATCCATTCAACAGCACAGGTCGCAGCAGAAATCCATGGTGACCCTGCTCCTCTTTGCGAGGAGAGCACTGACTCTTAACTCCATTGCCTACACTTCAGCCATCACCCATCTATGCAGAAGTCTCCCCTCTTTCCCAGGGGTCCTAAGTTTCTTTAAGAGCCTTGTGGGGGACCTTTCTGAACCTCAAAGGGCACATCCAGTACTTTTTTAAAGAAGAGGAGCCAACCTAAGTGTTATTTATCTTATTGTCTTAATAGTTTTATTAACAGGCACTAGATGTAGCGATGGTTTAGTTAGTTAGTCGCCAAAACCATATAAAAAGAGGCTTAGAGGTCCTAGAAGACCTCATTTGATGTCCTCTGGAATCAAGACATTTTATCATATGTAAAACAAAGCTGTCCAGAGCATTTCTGATGTTACAGAAATAAAAGCGTTATACGAATTAAGCACAATAGGAAAAGACAATTTTAAACAGGACAAATAAAGACCGCACATTCTGATAAAGCCTGTGAACAAGTCTGAATAAAGAAGGGTATTTCAGTCTTGCTGCCTGATTACTCCAGAGCTCTCTGAAGACCAAAGAAGCGCTCCATTAGGCTAAAGAACAAAGGGCACACAACTTAAAACTTCTGCCTGCGCAAAGAGCTGCATCTGAACACTTTCGGGAGACTTCTCAAATCTCTCTCCCATTCAGCACATACCTTGGCATCTTCTTCACTGAAGAGTGAACACCATGGGGAGGTCACATTTTTTATAGCCAACTCGTATGAGCAGGTGAGAAAAGCCACTTGAACAAGATCTGCAACAAACCCAACAAACAAGCAAAAGATAAACCACTGCTACACAAGCAGCAGCTTGCTTTCAACTTGCCTCTAAAATAGAACGTAATTACAATTTAGCAATGCAAACAATGTAATGCAATGAGCAATCACCAGTCCAAAGGCCAAGCACCAAAAATAAGCCATTTTCAACAGAATTATTGTACACAATCCAAGTTTCTGACTGCAAGCTTTTCACACTACCTTGCTACAAGGGGAAAACAAGAGCATTTCACATCAAATGCTGCACGCCTGCTGCTGTACATGCTATAGGTGTCAACTGCCAGCGCATCACTGCAACACCCAAGTTCTGCCTGTTCAACGCAGAGCAACCTCCGACTACCGCTACTCACCTGCCGCGGCTGCGCCTGAAGCGCAGCATGCTACAACGCTGGGACTGCGGCTTTAGGGACGTGCAACATCTGTTCGGGGGTGCTCCCCCACCACTTGACTAGACAGGGAAACCTGGCACTTCTGGACAAGTGAAGTTACAGCACGGACACAGAGTTCCACCTTTCCCTGAGGTTATTTGTGTGTTTGAATTGTAATGGGTTTTACAAAAGCTACATTGGCTCAGCAAAGCAGAATAGAAAGAATAACGCCTGTAACCCTCCAAAGAAAAGTAAAATTGATTTAATCTACAAGAAAGATATTTTCAAACGCCTTTTTCTTCTGACCACTGACTAACAGGCATTCATTACCACAACACCAACATGCGTTTACAGCATCATGCATTTAATCAGAGATCGTGTCTCCCATATGCAGCGTATGTTAAGCTACTACTCTGCGTTACTACACGTCTCGGGAGATGTTCTCAGCCAGACTCGGGCCGAAGGCGCCGAGAGGCATTCCTTACCTGCGTTCAGCTCCTCCTCCGGCAAGCACAAAGCACTCGCAACCTTCTCCAAGACCCTCCTCATCTCCGGCCCCTCTCTGAAGGCATTCACCTGGCACATGGCCGCGTCGTTCTCCTCCACCAAGGCTACGAACTTGGCGCAGTGATCAAAAAACCGCATCAAGGAGTCATTAACTTCCACCTCCACCTCTGAAAGCAAACACGGACCTCAGGGGCGCCGCCGGGAGAAGCGCCGCCATCCCCGGGGGTACCAGGGTCCGGTCACCCGGGCGCCCCCCCCGGGGACA
>NW_010272971.1:0-10514 GCF_000690775.1 Eurypyga helias | reverse complement strand
TCCTGACTGAACCCAGCACAGTGTCTGACTGTTCCTCCCACGGTACCGTAGAGAGAACACCAATCAGAACAGCCTGTGCTCTCTCTTTGCAAGCATATGCTGTCACAGATATATTGCTGACAGCTCAGAAGATACATGGGGGAAGAGTGTGGCAGGATCAGGATCCTTGAATATCACCAGGAGGGAATTTCCTCCCCTGCTCTGCCTGTGTAGGGGCAAGACCCTTCTCCTACCTGTTCTGGGGCTTCTTTTTACTTCCTGCTTTGCCCTTCCCGAGGCACTTACCATGTGCTCTCTTTTGCCCTTTTCCTGATGCTTCTCAGACTTGAGCTCCTTTAGGGAGACCTCAGTCTCCTCTTGCTCTTGCTGTGTCCCCAGCTTTTCCTGCTTCTGCACCTCAGCAATGAGGAAGGGGAGAGGATCTGGTTCAAGTCTAGTGATAGCATGAGGTCTGTCGTTACAATGAATTGTACCAACAGTACAGTTTCAGCCAGGGCCCACCTGTCCTCATTTGGAGCTCTGATGTGCTCAGGAAGGTGAGGGGCATCAGACCTTACCTTTTCCTGGTGGCTTGGTGTGCAAGCCAACACAGGCATGACTCAGGAACAACCACAAAACCATGTATGTAACGCAAAGATTAAGTTTATTTTCATTACCTCGTGAACTGGAGGATCCCTGAAACAGCACCCGGGCAAAGGCACACAAGCAGGAATACAGATACCACGGAGCTTGGTCCTTGCTAGAGGATCACCAAACTTGCTGTTTTCTCCTATATTTCAAGGATTCACGCAGCTGTAGTTGTGCTCTGATCTTTCCCACAGCAGGACAGGAATGTCAAGCATGTTTAATAGGGTCACTCTAAGTCTATCACAGTCCTAACATGGTGTTCAAATTTTCTAACACACAAGGATAAACAACATTTACTATGATATATATGTTCTTCTACAGCTCAGACGCAAGTCACTTGAGTGTGTTTACAGTCCTTCTTGTCAATCTTCCATTATTTTCTCACACCTGGTCATCTCGTTAGGAGTGCAGTAGTGTTCTGGGACCAGTCCTAGCTCCTATGCATGCAACAGTGCTGCAGTGACATGATCCTATGGCTAGACCTGAGACAAGCTAGCCTCCCTGCAAGCTGTTGATGCTGAGATTGGGGCATTAGTCTGTAATGTGTTCATCATATATTCTTATAGACTGCACTTCCCCAACTCACATCATACAGAGCCCCTCCAGGACAGCACAGATACCTGTGGCTTGAGCTGGTACTTCCCTAAAGGGACCGTGTCCTGTGGAGAACCCACACTACAGCAAAGGGTTCTTACAGCAAAGTAAGAAAGAAAGAGAAGCAGAAGAAAAGAACAAGAAACAGAGAGAGTATGAAAGAAAGAAGCTGTTACAGTCCAACCCCTCACACTGCCTGTTGCCTGACCAAAGGGACTGATTTTTTATAACCTGCTGTGATAACAGGGATATGGATACTAGGGATGAGACATTTGGAGTGAAGTTTCTGCTAGGGAAGTGGGGTGAAATGTGGTTTTCTTTAAGTGGTTAAATGTTTGAGATCTTTGTTTTCCAATACCCAAATCACTATTTCAATATTTAAATTCCCCAAGTCAAGACTATTTTTCCTGCAACAATAGCTGGTGATTTCCCTGTCTTTATTTTGACCCATAAGTTTTCTTGCTCTTGTTCTTCCTATTTTCTCTCCCATTCTGCTGAGGCAGGGGAAGCTAGGGAGCAGCTGTGTGGGTGCTGGGCTCCTATCTGGGTCCAACCCAGCACAAGCTCTGAGGCACATTCCCAAGGAGGGCATGTTTGGCCTGTGAGTCCATGATAAGTCTGCTGCCTTGAGCCCTCTGAGAAGGTACCTCAACACAGTGGTGAGGCTGCCTTATTGCTCAGCAGTTCTGATATTTCCAGCTGGGATGCATGAGGAAAGCAACATCTAGAGTCTTTTTGTCATTTCTCAGAAGACACTGAATCTTTTTTGCAAATGAAAGAAGATCGACATGATGGAGTGCATTATGCTGGACATGAAGTGAAAAGACTTCAGTTCTGGCAGTCAAGCCATATCTGGCAGATACATCCTGGGGATCTTACTGATATGTATTTCTTACCAAAGCTCACATGTCAAGTTCTCCAGAAGCTCTGAGGAGCAACTCAGCAGTGGTTGGAAGATAGACCCTTGGCAGTAAAGCTCCTGCTGTGCCACAGCCTTTTTATGCTCCTCACTGTGACACACTCTGCATGTGCCATACCCAGCTGAGACTTGCTCCTGAGGACAGAGAAGCTCTCCAAGCAGTTCAGTGAAAACTGATCTGTGCATCATATTGGGAGCCTTATGAAAGACACTGTGCTCAAGGAGTTAGTGACCTGGAGAAGCCTGTGTCTTCTTGATTGGGCCTTGCATTTAAGGCTTGAGAAGCCCATATGTTGGCATGAGTACCTCTGTAAGGGAGTCTGCTGGAGTGCCCCATGCTGGCTTGTGCTGCACACCAATGGGTGTTATGACAGGGATAATATCCCAGCCTGACAGTAGAAGATGTATGGTTTCGTTTGTTACAAAAAATAAATGGCACCTCCATATGAGAGGGAGGAGGAACCTCTCCACAGTCAGAATCTGTGCAGGGTGTCTTGAGTAAAGCTGTCAGGTCTCCATCTGATGTTGCACAAATGTGAGGTTCCCAGGATGTAAGATTTATTAAATATCCATATTTGTCTTTTTATTCTGCCTTATTTAAACAGCTGTTTGATTTTGTCCTTTGTTGTGGCAAATGTGAAAAATCTCATAGGTCAAGATAAAGACAAGTAGAACATCAGTTACCAGTTACCATCATGGGCAAAACAGACTTGACTTGGGGAAGATTAATTTAATTTATTGCCATTTACAGAGTAGGATGGTGAGAAGCAGAGGAAAAAAAATCCTAAAATATGTTCACCCCACCCCTACCTGTTTTTCACAGCCTCAACTTCACTCTTTCATTCCTGACTCTTCAATCTCCTCCATCCCCAGCCAGCGCAGTGTCATGGGGAATGCAGGTTGTGGTCAATACACAACAGTTCCACTCTGCTGCTCCTTCCTTCTCAGATTTTTCTTTGCCTTGCCCCATTGTAAACCCTGCTCATAGGCTGCAGTCTTTCAAGATCTGCTCCAGCATGCATCCTGTCCACAGGCTGCAAACCTTCAGGATAAGAGTGAGTGCTCCAGTGTGGGTCCTCCAAGGGCCACAGTTCCTGCAGGCAGGATATTCACCTGATCTGACATGGGGTCCTGCATGGGCTGCAATGGCGATATTGCTCAACCATGGTCTTTCCCAAAGGCTGCAAGGGAATCTCCGCACTCTCGCCTGAAACACCGCTCTGACCTTAGTGTTTGTAGGATTTTTTTCTGACACTTTCATTTTTCTTCATTCCACACTACTTGTGCAGTGTTTTGCCCTTTCTTAAATATGCTTTCATGGAGGCACCATTGTTACTGAAAATTGTAACCACGCAAATAGTAGCTTGGAAAGCTAACATTGGTTTATGGCAGTACTGGGTGCAATGGGGATATCTTCTCCTAGCATGCACACTAGAGTTCTTTGTGCTCTGTTTATACACAAAACTTTCAGGGTTATCATTTTCCCAGTCCACCCCCTTTACAATGAGTGGTTTGTGATTTACATACATTTATAATACTGCTGACACGTTGCTTCCACTATTAGGCATGCTCAGGGGAAGGATCTTTTCCTGGGCAAGGGTCTTTTTGACCTATGGGTGTGATTTTTACTGTTATAATGACCTTTTAATGAGCAAAGTTCATAAAAAGGACAATTTTTTTAAACATCTGGTGATTTACCAAAACACTTCTCAGCTTACAAGGGCACTGCTGAGGAACTAATGAGCATATACATTCCTGCTTTTGATAAGCAAGGGGCCCATCTCTTGTATCAAACTTTCCAAACCTTGAGTTTTCTTATTAAATTAGCAATGTGCACAGGAAAACATAGTGATAAACAGAGCATCGTCAAAACAGCTTAACATAGAAAAACATAGTGAAAACCAAAATGTACTCAAAACAGCTTAACACAAAAAAACCCCATCTGGAACTACTATATTATTCTAAGAGTTAACCTTTGACACTTCGGCTTGTCAGAATAACACACAAAGAACATCTGGCCTGCAACACCATCAGTACCACTGATAGGCTCAGGTTTGGCCATCACTGAGTCCATTTTGGAGCTGGCTGGAACAGACTCTGTCAGACATGGGGGCAGTGCCTGGACTCTTCTCATAGAGGCCACACCTGCAACCTCTCCACCATTACCAAAACATTACCTCATAACAGTGGGTACAACAGAGAAATTTAACAAATTTAAATTAATAAAAAATTCAGCAGAACAACAGTTCAGGCTTCAACAAGGGATGGATGCAACACTTATAAGTGCCACTTAAAGATTTGGAAAGAAATGCTCCAAAAATACAGCAATCTCAGCAGAAGCCCACCTGTGTGCAAGAATGAGCAACCATCAGAAAGAGGTGAGGGAGCAAGAGAAAAGGATGTGGTGTGTCCTCTCACATGGGACTCCTTGGCATCAGGACAAGAATCATAAGAACGGTGCCCATTTCCTGACAAATTTACCACAGACAAACCCACAAGAATGATGCAGGTGCAAGTCTTGAGCTGAGTCTTCTGTCTGCACTGATGTGTGTCTGCCCTGGAAATTTTCAAGCCCCTTATCCCAGCACTTACAGAAGCCTTCATATGTGAAAGCACATGGCAGAAGCCAGGAAATGCTAGCCGGAGTTAAACCACGAGAGACACTCATCTGTCTCATCTTGCAGTCTCATGTGAATAACCTTTTTGTCCTGGACGTGCTTGGTATGATGGGGGTTGGGAATGTGTAGAAAACGCAGCAGTGCAGGAAACCAGGACACATCCCACACCATTAGCTGGGATGTTTTGCATTTGACATGAGCTTGTCAGAAAATTATTACTTCCACAAAAGATGCCTCTGGGCCTGAGGCAGTGCAGGACAACTATAAAAGGCAGCCCAACTCTTTGCTCTCTCAACCACTTCTTTTGTCTCCTGCTTGGGAATCAGGTGAGTGTGAAACCTCTTCTCCTCCTTCAAGATCAAGCCTTTCCTCAACCTGTGTCTCAGATGATATGGGCTCTCTTATACCAGAGCTGGGAGCTACCTCTTGTGGGAAAGAGAAGGGGAGAGAAGGACGTCTTCTGCACAGAGAGGCTGGGATTTAGTTGAGGTAGCTCCTGGGCTTTGAGCTGGGTAGGTGCCTTGGCTCCACTGTGGTTGGGTGCAGTGCTGCTTCTCATATATCTCAGTTTTATGCTTCCTCCCTGCCCTCTCTCCCAGGTGCACCTCCAACCCCAAGATATGTCCTGCTCTGACAAGTGCCAGGCCTGGCAGCCCTGCTGCCCAACCCCGCTGGCCAATAGCTGCAATGAGCCCTGTGTCAGGCAGTGCCAGAACTCCGCTGTTGTCATCCAGCCTTCCCCTGTGGTGGTGACACTGCCCGGGCCCATCCTCAGCTCCTTCCCACAGAACACCATTTTGGGCTCCTCCACCTCCGCTGCTGTTGGCAGCATCCTCAGCTGTGATTGGGTGCCCATCACCTCTGGGTGCTGTGACCTCTCCTGCATCACCAGCCGCTACTGTGGCAACAGATGTCAGCCATGCTAAATCTGCTGTCAATGTCCCTGGGCAAGATCCTCTAAGAACTCAGAACATGGTGCTGGACAAGAGATAGAGCTTTGGATTATTTTATTTAGAGTAGCTCTTCATCCCTGGCTTCTCCTACAAAGGCCGTCAGGAAGTAGCCAGCCCGGGATGTCTATCAGTATGGTTTATGTCTATTTTTCCTTCTTACACCCTGTTTTCCCTCTATTTCCTTTGCTGCTGCCTTTTCCTAATACCAGGTTAGCAGAGACCTTCTTGCCTCCCTGAAGTCAGAAGAAGACCCTTCATGAGCTCCATTGCATCTGAGTGGCTGCCCTGGTGCTCCTTGTGAGCCACCTCGTTTTATTCTTTAGACTCATTAATGTTGTGCTGCATCCAAGCCTAGGCCTCAGAGTCCTCCTTCCTTCTGTGGCAGCCCTTCCAGTCTGCTTTGGGGAAAAAGGTGGCTTTTTGGGGAGGATTAGTTTTGGCACAAAAGAGGACCCTTCCTCATTCAGTGGTTGCACTGCACTGGAGCTGAGGAAGACATTCCTGGTTACTTCACAGCCAATGTGTATCAGTCCTTCCAGCCTTGCTACATCTCTTCCCAGATGAGCCTGGAGCACTGAGCCCTGGAACACATTCTGTGAGTGAAGAACCCAACCCTTGTGTGAGGAGTCCATGGCTGCAGGAGGCCAGTGGATGAGGTCAGCAGCAACTCTGGCTCTTGGATCTCATCTAGCTCTGGATGGAGCTGTGCTGGGAAAGGAGGCTCAAAAAAAGATGGCTCCAAATGGTGGCAGGAGTAGGGATATGGAGACAATAATACCAGGGGACAGCTCACAGTCTCGCCTCTGCCTTCCCCTCCCCTCCATTGAGGCAACAGTGGGACACATTTCGGTGCTCAGCAGCTCCTCTGATCTGTCTCTACTGGGCTATTCTCAGCCCGCTGGTGTTGACTGATACTGTCAGGCACTAGCTGGACCAAAAGCCTTGGCATATCAGAGGCCTTGGCCAGAAGCAGATGCCGAGGCAGAAGCGAGGCCATACACATCTAGAGCTTTGAAGGCAGCCTTGCACAGAGGAAAAGGTGAAAATCAGGCAGAGGGTCTTTCTGCCTGAAGGCTGTTATGAGGGCTTTCATCTGCCTCCTGGCTACCCAATTGTGAAGCAAAGTGATGAAGATGTTAAGGCACTGACACCACCTTCCCTGTTGTCAGAGTCTGTGTAAGCCCAGCTCTGCAGGCCCTAAGTTCCACAAAGCATCTGCTCCCTGCATATTCCTGCAGGAAATCGTCACTTTCTGGACATCATCCTACCACTTACAGGCAGATGGTAACTGGGCAGATGGTAGCAGTTCATGGAGACTCCCCACAGCAACATCGGCTCCTTTGCCTTCTCATGGCTTTTTTCAGGTGTCCATCTTCCCTGAGTCTGTGTGAACAACTTGTGGCTTCACTATTAATGTCAACATTTAAGTATGCTTTTCCGTGACACTTGAAATTTGTTTCTTAGATTTTGGCCTGCTGACCCTGGTAATGCCCTAAATCCTGCATCCCTCGGGTATACATGGAGTCCTGGATGCAGAAAGGGAACGCCTGAAGGTGCTGTGCTGGGCTCAAAATAACAGCTCAGGCACACAACACCCCATGGACCATGTGAGTTTCCACTAATGGTCCTCCTGCCTACAGTTTGGGGCAGAGGCACCATCTTTGTCCACGGCCTGCTGACCCTGGTAATGCCCTAAATCCTGCATCCCTCGGGTATACATGGAGTCCTGGATGCAGAAAGGGAACGCCTGAAGGTGCTGTGCTGGGCTCAAAATAACAGCTCAGGCACACAACACCCCATGGACCATGTGAGTTTCCACTAATGGTCCTCCTGCCTACAGTTTGGGGCAGAGGCACCATCTTTGTCCACCTATCTTGCTGAACCAAGGCTTCACCTCCTCCTTGACGAGGCCTGTCACCCCAGCACTGCGGTCAATTGCCAGCACCCAGGAATCTCCAGTTCTTCTTCACTGTGTGCATGACCCCCACGGGTAGACCCACAGGTCAAGAATCAGTAGTGCCTTGGGGACACGGAGGTGCAGGACAGGCACCAACACAACTATTCTCATGCTGCAGTTAGTTTCAGCTCAGAGGGTTTGATGGAGCCTGGTGTGGTTTATGTGACATTCCTCAATGGCTCTCCCTCAAGGCCAAGCATTCCTTGAACCTGACAGTTTTATTGGACTGTTTTGCTCTTTTCCCAAGACCCTGGATCTGAACTCAGCAGAAAAGTCACACCAGCATGCTGTTAATGACATCTGTCTTTGCTGCATGGGCTGAGAAGGCAGGGAACCAGCCTCACCACAACCCCAACATGCCACAGCTGAACAAGCTGAGGTCTACAAGCAAACAATCCTGGGGAGGGAAACACTCCACAGGGAACGGTCCCCATCCCCCCTCCGTCCCCCCTCCAACCCTGTCCCCTCCCCTTTCTGTGTGATACTGCATGATGTGGGTACCAATGTGGTCTCAGTGGAGAGATAGGTGATGCTGTCCTTCAGCTTGGCATCCTGCACATAGAAAAGCACCTGGGAATTCTCCACAGACAGCACAGAGGAGTTCCTCTCTGAATCTACTCAAGGTTTGGATTTTTCCATCCACAGCAGCATATGACAGGCCTGGGTCAGCAACTCCCCTTGCTCCAATCCTTACTAGCATGAAAGACACATCTCACCAAAGACTGCAAGTTCCACTAGAATTGCCAGAAAATAAAATAACAGGACTATGTCATGCTTTTCCTTCCACAGGTATCCACAAAGGGAGTTGGTTCTTGCAGGTTCCTGTCTTCTCCCGCCTCTGCTGCCTCAAAGCAGCCTCTAAAACTCACTGAGGAGAGTGGAGAAATTCTCTTTAACTTCTGCTCCAGGCAGACCTCCTTACATCCCCACACTGTTGACCCAGGGAGGCTCTCTAGAGAGATGATAGACTGGTGCTCATACCAAGGAAAGGAATCAAGTTGCAATCTTTGCTTTGCCACTGATTCCACAGGGAAAGGGACAGATTTTCAGCACTTGGAGATTGAGCAGTGAAGCAGCAGCTTGGCTTTTCACAGCCTTCTAAGTTAGAACATGTTTGATCATCCTCTTAGGCAAACATACCTGTTGTAGGGCTGCTTCCTCCAAACTCCAGGTCACATTGTCAAAGGGGACTTGGGCACCTGAAAATTTATGTAGTAAACTAAGAAATAGATCATTTCAGTCCACTGTTAGGCTACAGAAGGCTGCCAGGAGCCTTGCAACATCTTATGTGTCATGGTGATCTCAATAAGCCCAACCATTCCTGATCAAGGAAGGTGTCCGTGATGATTTTCTGTGGCCATATACTATCCAGCCATACACGAGGCTTGCATCAGTCAGTGCAGGACTCAACAGTGGCAACAGCTCCTGCCACAGTTCAGCGCACAATTGAGGCAAGCAGAGGAGTTTCCCGGACCCCAGAGAGCAAAGAAGGAGCCAGACAACCCACATGATACCAGCAGCCCCTGCACAAGCAACTGACTTCACTCGGGGACGGTGCCGGGAGCAACCGCGAGGGATTTAAACCAGGGAGCGCAAGTGACTTGGAGAGTGGCAAGCAGGGCGTGGTGCATCAGTTCATGAAGGCAGGATGAGCGGACAGGACCCAGCCATGATAACCACTCAGAGAAATGCCACTGCTAGGAGGAATGTGGCAACCCACACAGTGCTCCCACTCAGGGATGCAGCTGCATGGAGTGCCTGAGCCTGTCCCTTGTAACCGAGGGCAACAGAGATGGCCCCTGTGTGAGGTGTGAGCAGGTCAGTGATCTGCTCAGCATGGTGGCGGAGCTGAAGGAGGAAGGAGAGAGGCTGAGTATGAGGGAGTGTAAGAAGGAGAGAGGTCCTTGCTCCACCAAACTCCCACCTCAATGGAAAAGGCAGCAGAAGGAGGGCACACAGTTCACAGCTGAACCCATATCCTCTTGCCAGCAGGCAGAGGGAGGGAACTTAGGAGAGTCAGTGGACTAGAAATGGGTCCGTGCTCGGTGAGGTAGGCGCATCCGCTCCTGCCTTCCTTCCCCTTCCCAGATGACCTCGCAGAATACATATGCGACTCCGAAACTTGAATGGTTTGGGTTGGAAGAGACCTTAAAGGTCGTCTAGTTCCAACCCCCCTGCCATGGGCAGGGACACTTTCCACTAGACCAGGCTGCTCAAAGCCTCATCCAGCCTGGCCTTGAAGACATCCAGGGAGGGGGCATCCACAGCTTCTCGGGGCAACCTGTTCCAGTGCCTCACCACCCTCTCTGTGAAGAACTTCTTCCTGATGTTTAATCTAAACCTCCCACTTCCAGTTTAAACCCATTACCCCTTGTCCTGTCACTACAGGCCCTTGTAAAAAGTCACCTCCCAGCATCCTTGTAGGCCCCCTTCAGGTACTGGAAGGCTGCAATGAGGTCTTCCCAGAGCCTTCTCTTCTCCAGGCTGAACAAGCCCAATTCTTGCAGCCTTTCATCATAGGAGAGGTGCTCCAGCCCTCTGATCATCTTTGTGGCCCTCCTCTGGACTCGCTCCACGTGGTCTATATCCTTCTGATGTTGAGGGCTCCACAGCTGGATGCAGCACTCCAGGTGGGGTCTGACAAGAGCAGAGTACAGGGGCAGAATCACCCGGCCCACCCTGCTCTGTATACAGCCCAGGATGCGGTTGGCTTTCGGGGCTGCCAGCACACACAGCCGGTCATGTCCAGCTTTTTGCCCACCAACACCCCAAGTCATTCTCCTCAGGGCTGCTTTCTATCCATTCTCCACCTAGCGTGTACTTACTTGTGCTTGGGATTGCCCTGA
>NW_010272970.1:0-11269 GCF_000690775.1 Eurypyga helias | reverse complement strand
TTTTTAATAAATATCGGAAACTTTCGCTCTTTCACTCCAAAACATTATCAAATTTCTGATTAACTTCTGTACTTGAAACCCAACACAGATGTTTTGACTTGAACATCCTGCCATGTGGCTAGGACCCTTCTTTAGTCCCAGACTCCTATCTGGACTTTGTTGCCCAGGACATAGCTCAGATGCTCAAGCTTTTGCAAAGGCAATGCCAGGGGAGAGTACGTGGCAATGTAACAGAGATCTGAGAACAGGAAAAGAAAAACTAAAAGAGCTTGAAATTTCGATGTCACTTCATAACTCCAAGATGTGACACCTCAAAGCAACTATTTCTATCATCACCATATAATCCCATCCTTTTTTATTTCTCCTGGTGTTGGTGTTTTTTTAATTCTACAAGACTGAGATGATTTTTAAACTTTATACCAGATGGTTGTCTTGCACTTTTATTGCCCTTGTTATCTGCAGCTTGGAGATGTGAGAGAAATGTCCTGTAAAGGCATACATCCAAAAACCAAAAGCTGAACAGAACGCGATTACATGCATAAAGGCATTACCCAGCAGTTAGAGGAAGGAAGGAACGTGTGAGGAATATGCCCTCTTGTGCCTAGACTGTCAGAGTCTTTAAAATGCACGGTTTCAGAAAATGGCTGCAAAGTCTTTGGCCTAATGCCAGAAGAAGCTTCAAAACAGAAATATTAAATAAAGCTGCGGAGGGAGAAGCTAGATACACGAAGCCCGATAGCCACCAATCTTGTGCATAGACATCCATCCCCCCGGCATCGCTCTAACTCCACCTGGCTCACTCCACCCCAGAGATAAAAGACAGACCACCAGCTTCTGCAGCTGCCGTGATCCATTATGGTTTCTTACCAACAAACAAAAGCTTACACTTCATCAGCCATTCTCCTGTATAGGTGCTGAAAACTTCAGTCAAACTCTGCCAAAAACAGCTTTAAATTACTGGGGGAGAGCAAGACAAAAAAAACCCCAACTGGAGAAAGAACCTGTTCAGATTCCAGTATTTCACACAATCCCACTTCATACAACTACATGCAGCTTTGTCGTGGTTTAACTCCGGCTAGCAAAATACCACGAAGCCGCTCTCACAAGTGGGGGTTTTTTCCCACTGCTGACTGAAAAGTTTCAAAAACCTTCAAATGTGTCACAAAAGTGGAAATTTTTCCAGCCAGCTCTGGTGTCCCCAGCTTCACCAAGTTCTACTGAATCAATGCCCAGCTGACAGTGGTGTTCCTGTTATTTCTGCTGGTAAACCCGCAGCAGAGTGCACCTGCAAACGCAGAAATGAAGTCATTTCCTATGATGAAAAGAATCTTACCTGGTAAAACCAATCACAATTAACGCAATTAGTCTGGTATTTGGTATCCCCACGTGTCCACAGACACTGAACTTTCCCCATATAGGTTATGATGCTTGCCAGAAAGTTTGACATCACTAGTAATAAAGTTCACAAAAAACTGAACATTATGGAAAACAGCCTGTACACTGTGCAAGATTTTCATGACATTTAATATCATAGCTATATAAATAAAAGTAGGATCAGGTAAATCCATCTTCAACTGTCATGCAATATTTAAAAGTCAGATTCTTCTGCACTTTGGCAAACAGGTATATAAGAGAACAAATGAGAAGAATGCGCACAGAAAGCTCTTCATTTTTCACTTTAAATATAATTGTGTTAAATCAAAATTTATCCAGCAAAATATTTCTTTCCTCACATATTTTGTTATGAGAAAGCAGAAAAACTCAAAGGGTACGTTCCATTATTCATGACCATTAAAAAAGAGAATGAACTAGCAAGCTCACAACATAAACACAATTGTCAAAGTGAAAAGGGAAATAAAGCATAAATTGGCGGTGCAGGAAGGCGCACGTGCCTGTCAGAAAGAGAAGAATTATACACAGAAGGCAGAAAGACCAAGCCAAATGAGGAAGAGTCAACTTGCTTCACAGTAGCTAGTATGGGGTTATGTCTTGGATTTCTGCTGAAAACATTCTCCCCCCATCCGACCAGGAGGATGAGTGAGCAAGCGACTGTGTGGCACTCGGTTGCTGGCTGGGGTTAAATCACAACAGGAAAAAACCAGATTAGTCAGACCCCGTGAGTTAAACAGCCTTAAAGCAGTAAAAGCTAGCAAAAGTATCCCTGAAATAATGTCAACCAGGGTTTCATTATAACAAGTAAGTGGGATGGGGAACAAGAAGTAATAGCAAGGTATTTCCTAAACAAAATTTGTATTTAGCAGCATTTTTTTATTTGAAGTGCACTACTATTTCAAACAGCATACATATGTGAGACCTTAACAGCACTTCATTTGGGGAATTTTGAAGATCAGAAGTACATAGCACAGAGTACAGAGCCAACATACCAAGTATATAACCAGTAAATTTTCACACTTGCACTTCCTTACTGTAGAGGTGCTAAGAACTGATAAAAGTACTTTGAATAGTGAAAATATACATACTCCCTTTACTGAGATGCTTTTCAACCAACTGATCCTTGCCTCAAACCTCCAAAACTAGATTAAGATTTTAGTCAAGCTTCAACTATGAATTTGCCAGCCAAATATCCTTCACATCTTCCTAAAGCTTTCACAGAATTACATAATACAAAAAAGCATACTGATTTTGTAATACTTGTGTCTTCACTAAAACAGAGCATGCAGATACACCAAAACATCTCAGTTATCTGAAGCCGCTATACGTTAATGCTTTTCTGTCACTGCATCACCACGAGAGAAAATGCCCCTCTCCAAAGGAAAAAAAAAAAAAAGGGTGAATTCAACACAATATTCAGTGTATCCTGTGACTACTGACCACAGCTGTGGTAAGGATGGAAGAAGTACAGAAATTAAAACAGTTGTGAAGTAGGAAAGGCAATAAGTATTAAAAACACATAGGGATTAATATGCAAAACCTTACTTTTGGGAGGAATTGTGTCACAGCTTCTACAAAACCACACAGAAAATCATGACATTTCTGATCAGGTGTTAGTTACAATAGCTTATCATAGAACTGTACGCCCATACCACACCTGACACCATTATATAGTCATATACGTACTGCACAACTATCCCGCCCCTACGCCGGTGCGGCACAGCACTCAACTTCGAAAACTCCTGGCTAACTAGTATTTTCCATTGTAAGAGTTTTGTACAACAGAATGGTTAACAGGGAGGGAATGTACCACCATTCCTGAAAGTAAGCACGAAAGTGTCAGAGATTTCAAATGCCGAGTGCTATCACATGCTTTGAAATTGGCTTGGGAGAACGAAAGATTCAGCTGAAAGTCAAGTCCGCGGAACTGCACACACTCTGACTGCAAAGAGGAAACACAAGAGGTCAAGAAGCAACTTACCTAATAAAAGTGACTCCTAAAACATTCCCACTCAACACCAGGAAGAAAGGTGCTATTTTCCTGCTTTCCTGCAACAGCTGCAGTAGTGTATCATGGCTTATGGCGCCTTAAAACATCAGGTAACAAAAATGAAGGAAAATGAAGTTATATGAACCAATGCAAGCACTGCACACAATCACCTGTAAGCAATCTTTTCATAGAGAGCAATTTATAAATATTAACAAGCAAAACCCAAGATGAAGCTGTTTTGGAGAGAGGATGATACACTGCTGAAGCCATTTTACACAAACGGCACACCAAACCACAGGAATGCAGAGAAACTGTGATTTTGGACAGTATTTCTTCCCCTTGCAGAAGATGTATATGGGATTGCTAATGGAAGCAACAAAGCAATAGCAGATCCCATTCTGATGGATGTATTTTAGTCAAGGGCTCAAAACAGAGAACCGATGTGTAATAACCTGTGATCTACAAGAGATTACACTAAATGATCCTTCTGCCCCCAAAATGTATTGAATTCTTATTGTGTTGCACGTACACCTTATTGAATTTCCCCTTCATAATGGTCTAGAACTTGATTGGGTTAGGACTACAGATTGCAGCATCCTCCTAAAGAAGAGAAGTCAGTAACAAACTCATCGGGATCTCCCACAGAGTCTCCTGTAAGTGCAGAAAAGTTCCCAGCACATGCAAAACAGGAGCTTATTTTACAAATTCTTAATTTAAATATTGATGGCACCAGCAAGAGGCATCCAACAAATTACTTTCCTCTTTCAGAATCAGCATGAGTAAATGCAACTGATTCTATCATCACAGAAAATAAATTTGGGAACAGAGAACTACATCTCCGACTCATAACATTTGCAGTTATCTGATCAAAGGATAACCCCTGAGCTGTTTCCATCAGAGATTTTCTTGCATGTTATCAAGATCCACTACAGCAGACACGGCAAAATACATAACTATGGCTTTTCGAGTTCACAACTGACCACCCATGGAGAATACAGGAAAAATGTAATTTCCCCCCCTTGTCTGATTCCAGCCTCTCCTCCCCATGCAACTTCAACACCGCCCTAGTTAAGCTCAAGGTCTTGAACAGGCCGTGCCTGCTCTGCTCGTCTGTACACCGCGGGAGGAACCCGTTATGTCAGCACGAGGACTGCTGGGAGGGAGCCTGCTGGAGCGCCCTGCGCCAGCCTCTGCTGCACGCTGGCGAGTGTCACGAAGGGGTAACACCCAGCCGCTCAGGAGAAGACGCACGATGCTGGTTGTTGGACAAAGTAAAAGGCCCAAGGGTATGTGAGGGAGGAGGAACCACTCCACGAACAGGATCTGTGCAGCACACCGTGGGAAAACACACCCAGGTTTGATGCCACACAAAACCATGGATCCCAGCATCTGAACAGACGTAAGATTTACTAGCTACCTGTGCTCCTCTTTTTGTTCTGTCTCATTAAAACTGCTATTTTGTTACTGCATTTGTTGTCAAGTCTTTCTTACCGAGTTCCAGAAAGAACCCTGCACCGCTTCTCTCCCCCTCTCACCTTCTGCCTCCTCCCGGCACAGAATAAGGATGCAGACATTATTCACATACAGTGGTTCTACAACAACACACAGCCTACCACTACTCATCCGCTCAGGCTTCAGTACAACAACGACGAACCTTTTGCTCATCCATACCAACCTGTTCCGCACAGACCCTGGTGTATGTTTTGGTCGAGCTGAAGAAGATATCCCTTCTGACTGTCCATTACACCCCTCTGCCAGAGATGACTGCTTTGCAACAGATCGATGGAAGTGCTGACTACCCTGGGGATTGTAACTTCCAGGAGAAGCCTAGGGTAGCGTTCACAGTTGCAGTCATTCCAAACTACTGTAGTATTTTTATTTTTGGGAAGATAAGTCACAGCCCGGAGAAATGGAGCTACTATAATACCTTTTATTTATTTTTAACAATAACAGAAAATAAACGGGTATATGGCACCCACAGATGAGTTTGTCAAATTGCTCATAAAGCTCTCTAAGTAATGCTACTGGTTTAGCTGTCCAGGAACACGGAAAACATGAACTGGCAGAAGTAAGCATAGCAGAGAGAAACATGATCATATATTTTAAACAGCCTGGGGGCTTTCTCAATCACTCAACTTCCTTTAAATTTTAGAACTACAAGGAACCAATGACAGGAATGGTATATCAGTTGTTCTAGGTTCTATATTTCTACATAACAACATAACTTTAGCACCAACTGTACCAAAGCTGTTTTTTTCCTACTCTTATTTGGAAAGAGCCGCTGACAACATTAAACAGAGCCCATTACGTATATACATAGCTGCCAATTCTAGCTACCCATAATTTGATCAAGGAATAACCCCTGAGCTGTTTCCATCAGAGATTTTTTAGCCATACCCATAATTCTGATTTCAGGACAAAGGTTCCCCAAAACTTATAAATTCATAAACTGTCTGTGTAATTTCATCCAGAATGCTGCAGCTAGGTTTGAATGGACTGGAGAGAGACGGGTGTTGCTCTGGTTTGTTTGTAGGCACCCATCAAGCACAACTTAAAAAAAAAAAAAAAGGGGCAAAACAGAATCCAGATATAATATACAGCAAAGGCTTTCCAAAATGGGAGAGTTCACCTCTAATGGCTTCCTCTTTTTAATCACAGCTGTAGGGCTGTGCCACCCAAGAACCAAAGACATTTTGTCTAACCACTTTCCCCCACCCCCATTATAGAGCCACTCGCTAAATAGAAAACTAAGGAGGAAAAAGGTGGGTCTTTGAACTAGGAAATGCAAACTATGAATGAATACAAATAAGGAGTACAAATACACAGACATCAGCATCTTGCAATGGAACATAGAGCCTAACTCTTTTTCCTTAGTGTCTTAGGACAAAGACAGAACGTGGTTTAGGGATGAGAGAGAGGATTTACTGATTCAGTCCACCTCTGTATGAGGGGAAGGAGCAGCTACTTATTCATGTGGCTGGCAAAACACTACCTGGCTCTCCTCATAACACGAGCTACTCATGAGTCACTGCTATTTCCAGTGCTCCCCTTTAAGACTGTAATACTGCAGGTCAGGAATGAGGGAGGAGGAGCTCAGGCACCTGCGCAATGGGGACTGAGAGCTGGGGCTGGATCCCCTGTCTGCCATCCCAGCCTAAGTTTTTGCCCACCCATCAGCCAGAGCCCCCACTATGTCAGGTATTTTCATTTTCTATTAATGTTTTTAAATTATTACTCTGAAATTCATTTGAAGAGAAGGCTTTCAGCAAGCAAAAAACACAGGTCTGGATTTCTAAGAAGTTAGATTTTACAGAATTCTATTGAGTATTTTTATAGGACCGTTCAGAAAACTGTCAGTTTCCTATTTCCCCGCTGACACAGTGGCTTGTGTGATTTGTCACAAGGGTTATCTCTGTCACATTACGTGGCATAATACAAAGAAGCTGAGAAAATGTGATGTGACAAGCCAAGTAATGCGCTGATCCAGCAGGGAAATTTAAAAGCAGTACATATCCTAAAACTGGGTTGACTTCTTTCTGCCCTCCTCCATCCCTCCTCTCCCCCAAGACCAAATTGTTTCCCCTGCAAAAAGATGCAGGTCAGCTCTTCTGTACCCATATTTAAGCAGCAAATTCTTCTCCTAGCATTGCCTGTGACAAACAGGTACTTTCTCATAAGCCAGAGTACAGGCAAGTGATTTGTATTTAGTGCAGTCCAGAGCCTGAAATCACACGTATTAAGACTCTTCCTGAAGTGGGTAAAGCAGAAAGCTACCAAGAAAAAAGCAGTATTCAGAGAAGATCTCTGAATAAAACTGCAGGGTATAAGATGTCATCAAACACCAAAGTGAGCTAGAGAAATCTGCAGCATCCGTGGGCAACATAATGCCATGAAATCAAAGACCCATCCCAAGAAGCAGCTATTTCTTCTGGAAATAACCTTTGTTTTCTGCTGCATGAACAGTTTCATCCTGCAGATGCGTGCACCATTCCCCAGGTCCACAGAGCCCACTTAAAATGGGCTAGTCACCAGAAATTTAAGTACATACTTGAAAGGGCGGATGCCACTTTAAGGTTTCCAAAACAACCCATAAGAAAAAGTATCCCAGTACTGCAATGTACCCTGATACTGCTACTAAGCCTTTTGGACAAAACAGGAGTCCACTTTGCACAGGTAGTGTCTTTCAACAGCAGCCAACAATGTTATTATCAGGTGTATTTAGAACTGCAGGGCTACAGTGGTATCATTGTGTCCCTCCCTTATCACCCCACTCCTCTTGGCTCTGGCATGCAATAGGAAAAAAAAGATTCAATATATTCCCCATCATCAATTGTGAAGATTGTTGGAGTTTAGGGAGAAATCTGTTCTTCCAAAATCTGAACTCAGAGGTTCACGTGTAGTACATATTCAGAAAGTATGTTCCTTTTTCACATAACTTCTTTCATACCATCATGACAATGGAAAACAAGAATAATTCCAGGATAGATATTGTAGATTAAAATTATTATTCTAGAGTAAAAATATTTTTAGAATAACTTCAATTGCCCAGAGAAGCTGTGGATGCCCCATCCCTGGATGTCTTCAAGGCCAGGCTGGATGAGGAGGCTTTGAGCAACCTGGTCTAGTGGAAGGTGTCCCTGCCCATGGTAGGGGGGTTGGAACTGGGTGATCCTTAAGGGTCCTTCCAACCCAAACCATTCTGTGAATTAAGCAAACCATTCTGTGATTCTGTGAATTAAGCGTGAGGATTGCATTTAAGTTTGGACAAAAACTGAATTTTAGGCAAGTATTTAATCAAGCTTCAAGAAGTTCTTCTCAAAACATCTGGATGTTCAGCTGGAAGTTTTAGTTACTGTGCATTAATAACCACAATATGGGTAATATTCTATTCATAATGGAAACAATACGGATTTCTACAAAATCCTAAAAATACTCAGAATACAGAAATCCATGTGGTCTTTGACTTTTAAATTCCATTTGCTCAGTATCACTTTATATTGAATAGGTTATACACAGGCTACTTCATAATAATGTCATTGCTTCCTATTTTAACAAGCAGTAAAGACTCCGTATGCTTGGGGGACATATGCAGAACATAACTTTTTAATCACTTTTGCTCTGCAGACTTAATGGGTGTAATCAAAAGATCATAGTTAAAAAAACTCAAATCCCAAAGCAATGTCTTGATTGAAGCAATTTTAACCTATAATGCAATAAAATCAGATTTAATAGTTTATGTAAAAATAATTAGGCAGTGTAGAATATCACTTAATGTACTGTATATTTTAGGACTTTCCATTTAGAAACACACTATGCTTCTCTTTCTTACTGCAACCCTCATACAGCTCCTTTAAAGTAGAACTCATTAATATTTATATAAACATTTCCAGATTTTCATGCAGAAGCTTCTGCTGAGGGGGGGAAAATAACATTATTGTTTAGCTGATCTGAGAGGTGGCAGACTTAAGTAACACCACAGAAATCATGCTTCAAACTCAGTCCCAGCAGCCCTGTTACCTCGGGCATCCAACACCACAGGGCTGGAATCCCCCTCCGCCTGCTGTGCTCACCAACCAAGCACGGATAGCCAAGCTGGATACGCCTGCAGAGCTCAGGGACCAAGAAAAAACAGCTGAGGCCCCTATGCCTGGAGAAGAGAAGCCTGAGGGTGAGTAGGATCACAGTTTACGAAGTCACAAAAGCAGCAGATAAACTGCCATTCTGCAAATCCTCCTCTACAAGAATGAGGCAGCCACCTGAGGAAACCAGCGGGAGAATAGCCCAAACCAGATAAAAGTGCTTCTTTGGACAGCAGAGACCTTGTAGACCTTGCTGCTTCAAGGACAAAGGGCGAGAGAACACGTCCAAGCACACAAGCCCTCCCTAACCCACATCTCCCACTGTTGCCGTTGAAGAACGGGTACAAGGACTGACAGACCGCCAGTTTGAGCTAGGAGGGTGTTTCTTACACTTCCCTGTCATCAAGTGGGCCCTCTGTCAGAGCAAGTAATTCTCCTTTTCAATAGGACACCGTTCTGACCACTACAGCACTTGACATAGAAATGTCATTGACATTCCTATCACAGGGGAAAATAAAATCAAAAAAAAAAAAATTGGCAGCATCCGTGATGATTTCATATAAAAGCCCTAGTATTTACTAGATGCCTGCTGCCTCTCTAACCTTAGAGGTCAGAGTTCTTTTTAACCGGAAGAGATATTTACATCAGTGGAGAGGTTTGAGGTTAGAAATAAAGGAGTGCTGCTGTAAGAAAGGAGGAAAAATCTTGTATCGTTCTGTAAGAGAATCAGATCTTTCCTCACAAGGAAGGTGGCCTGCATAAGAATGGTCTCTTGACCTTCTAGCAATTAATTTTGCACACACTGACCACTGCAGAACTGTACATGCAACATGAAAACATACTGATTTCTGCCGCATGACAAACTGGTGTTCCGAAGAGGATTCAAGGTTACTGAAATCCCAATCTCTTCCACTGGCTTTGCATCAGGTAGAGAACCCTGCAGTCAGTTCCACCATACAACCTTGTTAAACCACACTGAGACAGTGACCGAGGTTCACAGCATCACCAAGGTTGGAAAAGACCTGTAAGATCATCCAGTCCAACCATCAACCCAACGCTACCATACCCACTAGCACCCCATCTACACGCTCCTTGAACACCCCCAGGGATGGTGACTCTACCACTTCCCTGGGCAGCCTGTTCCAATGTCTGACCACTCTTTCAGTGAACAGGTTTTTCCTAATTATCCAATCTAAACCTCCCTTGACTCAGCTCGAGGCCTTTTCCTCTTGTCCTATCACCAGTTACCCAGGAGAACAGACCAGCACCTGCCTCCCTACACCCTCCTTTTTTTTTAGCCATCAGGTGTCCCCTCAGCCTCCTCTTCTCCAGCTCCCTCAGCTGCTCCTCACAGGACTTGTGCTCCAGATCCTTCATCAGCTTTGTCGCCCTTCTCTGGACATGCTCCACCTCAGTGTCTGTCTTGTAGTGAGGGACCCAAAACTGAACACAGTACTCGAGGTGCGGCCCCACCAGTGCCCAGTACAAGGGGACAGTCACTTCCCTAGTCCTGGGAAGTAGGGAAGGACCAGTCTTCCCGGACCCCTTTTCCCCTCAGGATAGTCTCCCAATGGACTCTCTCAACTAGTGCCCTAAACAGATCAAAGTCTGCCCTTTGGAAGTCCGTGGTAGTGGTCTTGCTGACCCCCCCTCCTTACTTCTCCTAGAATAAGAGCTCTATGATTTCATGGTCCAAGATTTCATGGACGTCCAAGACGTCCTTCTACTACCACATGCCCCACCAGTCCTTCTCTGTTTGTAAACAGCAGGTCAAGCGAAGCACTTGACCTAGCAGGTTCACTCACCAGCTGTGTCAGGAAGTTATCCTGCACACAATCCAGGAACCTTCTAGACTGTTCCCTCTCTGCTGCGTTGTATTTCTAGCAGATGTCTGGTAAGTTGAAGTCCCCCATGAGAACAAGGGCTAGGGATTATGAAACTTCTACCAGCTACTTGCAGAATGCTTCATCTGTCTCCTCATCCTGGTTGGGTGGTCTGTAACAGACTCCCAGCAGGATGTCTGCCTTGTTGGCCTTCCCGCTCATCTTTACCCACAAGCACTCAAACTTATCATCCCTGTCGCTGAGGTCTACACAATCGAAACATTCCCTAACATACAAGGCCACCCCACCTCTGCTCCTTCCTTGCCTGTCCCTTCTGAAGGGCTTGTAGCAACCAACTTGTCATCCCCCCATGTTTCTGTGATGGCAACTACGTCGTAGCTATCTGCTGCTCCATGGCTTCCAGCTCCTCCTGTTTGTTGCCCATACTGCATGCACTAGCGTACATGCACTTGAGGTGGGCTATT
>NW_010272969.1:5134-5457 GCF_000690775.1 Eurypyga helias | reverse complement strand
GATGGCCGGCACTGCGGCCGGCAGTGACGATGGGATGGAGGCCATGGGCGCCCGTGGCCACCCCACCAGTTCTGCTGCAGCCAAGGGCCAGGAGCATCCACGGTGGGGATACAGGGCTTGTGCTCTGTGTCGATAAAATGAAATAAAAATAAAAATAGCCCCTTTAACACCCAAGGATCATGTCCCAGCGGGGTGATGGGGACCACGGTCCCCTCCTTTGGGAAGGTAAAACCCCGTTTTGAATGCACACAAGCAGGGAGCCCCAAATACTGCAGCTGCTGGGTTAACGGGCAGGCCTGCGAGCAATAAGGTTTAAAAAAAAA
>NW_010272969.1:0-5034 GCF_000690775.1 Eurypyga helias | reverse complement strand
AAAAAAAAAAAAGGAGGGAGGGGAGAAAGAGGCATGGAAACGAGGAGAAAATGTGGAGCGGCATAAATCAGGCAGGCGGGGGGAGCAGAGCCGGGGAGGCACGGCAGCACGTGCTGGCTTCCAAGCATGCGGGCAGCACACGCAGCCAGCTCCTGCCCGGTGGGGTTAGCACTGGGAAGCAAACCAGCCTGGTGCCCCAGGGAAAGGGGGTCCCACCCCCCCAGCGTGCTAATTCAGCGTGTGGTATTGGCTTTGTCACCCAACACACCATCCTTGTTCTCTCCATCTAAATCTCCTTGGGAAAGAAAAAGCCTTGGTTGGCACCGATACAAAAGATGCTCGATGGCAACAATTTAGGGGATCCCCCTTTTTGCACCCCTCTTCCCACGGGGACGGCAAGCACAACAGTTCCTCCTGAATTCCCTCAAACGACGGCAGCAAGATAAGAACTTGTTCCCAAAGTCGCCTTCTTCCCACCAGCCTGCCCCAAAATCCTCACAGAGAGATGCAAGGGTGCGTGCAATCCCAGACCCGCTTTGCGTGGGGGCTGCGGTGAGACAGGCTCACGGCCGGGCCACCATGCCAAGGGGCTGCTGGCACTGCCGCCTGCCCCGGCCATGCCCTCCGACCCCTACGCCCGTTTTTTTTTTGCCAACCGGCTGGCAGGAGAAACTTAATTAGCCATGTCCGTCAACCCCAAACATCTGTAACCAGCAGAATTTACAACCAGAAATAAAGAGGAGTGACCTTCGCGGCGCTGAAAGACAGTTGGGTTCTTGTATTACAACGGCGGGGACAGGCAAAATTCATTATCTCTAATAGCCGTCCTTATAACCAGATTAAACACAAAGGCAGCAATGCCATAGTCCCTGACCTGCCACTGTCCCCATCCCGAGCGGAGGGGAGCTCCCCTCTGCCGCAGATCCGCTCCCCATCCAACTGATGTTTATGCATGCAGCGACCTCCATCCCTCCTCCCTGGGAAAGACAATACCCTGGCTCATCCCACCCCACCGAGCTGGGGACACCCAGCTGGTGTCACATCCCTCCTGGCAGCAGCGGGGAGACACCCCAGGGTTGGTCGCAGAGGAGCCAAGCGTCCCTGGGGTGCCAGCCGCGAGCTGCCCCCCACGGCAGGGATGCTGCGGCCGTATCCGCTGCAGATATTCGTTCACAGGGGAAAAACACCTGGTTTCCAGCACGCGACCAGAGCCCAACCCTCCAAAAATAACCATCCTCACATCCCCAGCACACGTACGTTCCTGAACACGAGGGTTTTTGTCCCAAAGACGCAGCCAAGGCCTTCACCTCTGGCTGGGAGACGCGCGCGGTGCCAATCACCAGCCGGGGAGCGACAGCCTGTTATTTTCATCAGAGGATGTTCTCCAGGGGGACCTTCAGCTGCCAGCCAGGAGAAATAAGCCGCTGGAGAAAACTTGAGCCTCCTAATGGCTTTTTCTCCACCGGCCCCAGCGCCAGAGCAGCTCCTTCTCCAGAAGATGAGCACCAGCGGGGCCAGCTGGTTTCTCCCGTCTTCAGCAGCAACAAGTCAAACCTCTTGGAAAACACTTAAGGTGGTGGTGTGGGGAGGAAGCTTCAAATGGAGCGGGCAGACGGTGCACCGTGCTGGAGCAACGGTAAAAGTTAAAATTAATTAGCTGGCAGGATGACAAAGAAGCCATTGTGCAGCACGGTGGAGCAATCCAAGTACAAAGGCTTTATAGTAGTCATGTTGAAAACTCCTTGATGACTGCAGGTAAGGACGGACAAGCTGCCGGGACGTGCCATGACACCCTGAAGGGCTCTGGGACAAGCGAGTGAATGCGCTTTTAACGAGGAAACAAGCCCCAGGAGCCCCAGCCTGGGCCTTCTCTCCAGAGAAGGCCGGCAAAGGCGTGAAGCGCCTGGGCGTTATCCATGCTGCAATGCCCAGGATAAAGGAAAAACAGCCGGTTTGGGGTTTTTTCCATGGAAAATTGTGCTTGAGCTGGGCTGAAGACACCCCCATGTGCAACGCGGGCCAGCGTTTGTCTCCTTGTGAGCTCTCACCCCCGTCCCCAGCCAGAGCCCACCAAGCACACTCCTGACCAAAGTCCCACGAGGTGACCAAGCGCTCTGGAGCAGGGCCACCCCTGCCTCAAACCAGACCCCAGCGGGGTCCTCCAAAACCAGATCCACCGCCTCACAGCCTGCTACACCCCCGGGTGGGAGAAAGATCCCAGCAGCCACCTTGGTCTCCATCACCAACGGGCAGAGCCAAGTGCTGCTCCCCAGGGAGAACTGGCCCCCCTCCTGGAGCTGCCGGGGATGCAGGAAGGGGGCTGAAGCTGTAATGGAGGGTCACCTCCATGCTGCTACCAGCCACGAACCCCCTGCCTTCAGCTCCCCGCAGGCAGATGGGCCGCGGTGCGGGGGGAGGCTGGGTGTGATTTACACCCACCAGCTGCACGGCTCTCCCGCAGAAAGGAGCCGAGGGGGAGGGAAGCACCTCTCCGCTGCTCGCCACAAGCATCACTCCCGGACAGGGGGATGCACACTGCCAGGGATGTGGGGGCTCAAGCAGCCCCTGCATCCCCCAGGCCACCCTTATCCCAAAGGGTCTCCCTCCAAAAACAGGGCCGAGCACCCCGCACAGGGAGGATGCTCTGCTGGGCTTGGGCCGGGGAGCGGAGCCGAGCACGACGCTGCAGCCTTATCTGCCCACCCCAAACCAGGGCATGCTGCGAGGAAGTGCCCTGCCCCCTTCCCCAGCATGAGCTGTCTTTTTTTTTTCCACTTAAAAAAAAAAAAAAGGAAAAAAACCACAAACCCAACATACCAAACTCTCAACTCCTCCTCAGCCCAGCAGCTGAGCTGCAAGGGCACGGTTTGGGGCAGGCAGCAGGTTCCTGCCTGCCTGAGGGGCTGCCCATGGGGGTTAATGTGGGGGATTTTTCCCCCTTATGGTTGCCCAAAATTAATAAATAGGTGAAGATAAGGCTTGGGACACCCTGGCAGCAAACCTGTTTGGGGAGGAAGGGGATGCCAGCCGGTTGCTCGCCTTGGCCCGTCAGTGCTGCACCAGCGTGATGGCAGACACACGGGTGGGAGCTGGGCAGGATGGGGATGAAGGAGGAATCCCACATCGGGTAGGGTGACTGGCTTTGGGCTGGCATGCCTATTGGGAATGCTGTGGGATGCCAGCACCCCGGCTGCACCAGGCAGGTCACGCTCACCGAAGAGGCAGTGCCGCTGCAGTGTGTCCTCTGCTTCCATTCGTAGCCAAAAAATCCTAATTATGGGTGTGAGCTCAGCCCTGCAAGGCCAAATCCAGGGAAAACGGGAGGGAAAACCGTGCAGCCCAGACCCTGTTTGAGGCGGGCGGGAGGGGCGGCGAGAGCTCATTTTCACTACAGAAAGCTGCCGCACCCCGGGAAGAGAGGCACCAGATCAAATGTTCAAGGGTTGATGCAGCAACATTGGGGGGAAAAAAAAAAAATTAAAAAGCAAATGTTAGCTTAGGACACAGCCAGAGGTCTTCCTTTGGACTTTATCTCGAGGCGGCAGGCTGCAGCGGTGCTGCCTCGCAGACGGACAGACAGACGGACCCCGCAGCCCCCTGCCCGGGAACGCTGAGGTGGAAACCACCTTGCCAAAGAGGTGACGGCCACGGAGAAGGAAGAGTAAGGCAGGTGGGAAAGCATTTGATGGCCGGGTGTGAAGCTCTCCTCTGCCCCACCGCCCCAACCACGCACCAAATATACAGCCGCATACACCTCTACCTACCTATATCCATATATCCATCTTCATTCTGCATATTGTATAGACATAATGACAAATATATATATACACACACATATATGTTTTGCTTAATTCTGGTATTAATAGCCTCCATGCACTCGGCATTAAACTCGGGCAGGAGGGTGGGCATTTCTCCCCTTCTACAACCAAAACATGCGATTTAAATGTACAAATCTACACCAAAAGACAAGCTGGGCATAGGGCAGAGGGGGCTGCACCCCACCCATGCCCAAACCCAAAGCCCCCCCCCAGGTGCCCTTCTGGCCCCAGCTGGGCACAGGGGATGGCTGTTACTGCAGGGATGGGAGCTGGGAGGTGATGGTGGGGGGCACCTGGATCCCACCACATGTGGGAAGTGACACCCATAAGCAGCCACCCCATTTTTTGGAAATCCCTGCCCCTCGACTGTACAGCTGTAGCCTTGAACTCGGCTGCTGGCACTTGTGGCCACAAGCAGGAGTTTTGAAAGAGGAAAAAAAAAGAAAAAGAAACCGAAGCAAGGCGGAGGCGAGGTATTTGTTTACTTGCAAAGAGCCATTTTCGCTCCCTGCCAACCCAGAGGAAAGCACCGCATCCGCCTCACGGAGCCCCCAGCCCCAGAGGGGTCTTCCCTTGGGGGTCTGCAGGGCCAGGACTCGGAGGGAGAAGCTACTGGGAAACAAGGCGGTGGCAGGGGAGGGACATGCTCATGGTCAGGGCTGAGCAGAAACCTCAGCGGGAGTTCATAACCTGACACATGCGGGATGCTGGCAATGCAGTGATGGGGGTACAGCCCCATCCTGGTCCCCACGGGGAGACCCCCGGCCAGGACGGGACACAGCCGGGTGGGCATGAGCCGCTCTGGGCGCTGCACCTCTCCCTCCACCATCCCCTCCGTTTATATGGATGTCAAGGAAAAGCAGGAGCGATCGCCACTGCAGCAGCCCCCCAGGTCCTCTCTGGGGCAGCCCCCATCAGCAAGGGCTCTGCACGACCGGGTGCCATTTAGGTGGTGTCGGCTCTGCCGCGGGGGCAGGCACGGTGAAAGAGGAGAAAGAGCCAGAGCCCCTCGCCCGCTCCCCGCCAGCTGTTTCCAATAGATCCAGGGACGGCTTTGCAAGAGAAAAATAGGGAACAAAATTTTTTTTTCAAGTTTCCAAGGTAAGGAAGGAAATGATCAGGAGAACAGGAAAGCCTCACTCGTACCCAATACACGGCGTCCTGACCTAACGAACCTCCCCACTGCTTGCGGCAGCAGGATGGGGACCCCCCCTCC
>NW_010272968.1:0-26606 GCF_000690775.1 Eurypyga helias | reverse complement strand
GCCGGAGTTAAACCATGACAACCAGGAGGGAGCTAATTGATTTCCTCCTTAATGGAAGCATGGCGGCACAATTACACTTACTGAATATATTAGCGTGAGATTCCAGTGATTATTTATGGTACGAAGACCTTTCACTGAACACAGAATTTATTTCCACATGATTTACTAAAGCCATATCCTTCAGAAAGACTGAATATTTTTTTATGCCCAGGAAGAGACATTTTTATCCCCAACTCTAAATAGCGACTGAAGACCAATTTAAGCCACAAATACTTTGTCTGCCAATTAATTCTGCACATCCAATTTGAGAACTATGATGATATTTTTCTTAAAATATTCAAAATATGCCACCACGGACTAACTTGCAATTGCAAGGATTCCAGGAATCCCAAACAGGAAATCTAGAAAAAAAGAGGCCACCAATAAAAAGAAAAAAAATCCTTGTGAGCTGCTTTAACTGTGGTGATTTTTGCAATGGGCAGGCTGAGTACTTTTGTCTCGGTACAAGCTTCTATTAGCCTGTACCATAGGAAAGGTGACTGTGACCTATCCCAGACAAATCATCCAGTTCGCCCCTTCTGTAAAGAAAAACAACTATGCTTAAATTTATCACACAGTTTGTCTTCACCAAACTTCTTCTTGATACCTAACTCAATGTCAGGGCTCTGGACCACACCAATGGGCTTTGTAAGCTCTTCCAAGGGCTTCACCTGCCTGTGCTCAAGATCCAGTCTGATACAGTGCAGTTTTGTCTTTCTGGGTGAGACTGCTGGGAAAAGAACTGTCAGAGGCCTCATCCAGGGCCTCCGTCCTTTGGCTTGGGAGCTGCATATGAGCCCAGGCCCTTGACTGGTGTGCAGTGCAGCTATGCCTGTGCCTGGCCACGTACCTTGCTGATCCTGTCCTTAACCCTGACCTACTGACTTGTATTTCTTAACCTCAGACCTGCCTCACTGCTTTGGCCTTGTCTGGTAATCACCAGATTCTTGCCTGCCCCTGGTCCTAATTGTCTTCACAGCAAGTTAAGCCCAGTGCTTGCTTTGTTATCCATCAGAGAGAACTGATCATCCTCTTTACATTATGACTCTCTAGTATTTGAAGACTTAAGCCATCTTCCATTGGAGTTTTTACTCGTCTCTGCAATTAATTTCCTCATCCTATCCTGACACGCATTCTAGATCAGACAAATCCTCATGAACTTTCATGTATCTGATTATTTATTACTATTAAAATCACCTCCTATTTATGATGACATTATAAACTGTAATACCTTCTGCAGAACTGACATTTGTTTGTTTTACCTTTTGGATCTACCTGCCCTGCACTAATCCGGTCAAGTCCATTAATCTGGTCAAGTCCACCGTGACAGAACCCAGTACTGGTTCTTTTTCAGACCATTTCAAATTATAATCACGTACCACAATGCACCTGCAAGTCCTTCCCACCGAGATACAGTCTGCAGACGACAATATGCATCCTCTGTGCAGTGTGCCTATCATTAACATGAATCTTTCTAGACTTTGGAAACTCTTCCCTCCCCATGCAGCCTTTCAGTACAAGAAAGTTGTCAGAATTTTCACAGCAGTAAATTCCAACCAGTTTCACAACCATCCTGGACCTTAGCTTAATGTTTTCATGAAACTGCCATGTAAGAATGTCCTGAGTGTTACTAAAGAAAACCCCAAAAAGGTCACAAAGTGACCTACAGCTTCTACCCTAATCACAATGTCTTGTATCTATCTCATCATGCAAAGAATAAATTTGTCACAGATCACATACAACATTTCAAATTGAAGTCAGCTGTCACTGGTCTATTTTCTAAGAAGGACATATGAGCAGTCTGTCTGAAAACTCCAACTTATTACATTCCTAAGATCTTCTGCAGCTTCTGAGGCAGCGGCCTCACAGTCAGTGCCTTGATTGTCACGGTGCGTAACGTGCACTGAAAGAAGTGAAAGTTCAACAGAAGCAAAGATCACATCCTAAGGCATCCATACAGAGGAACTAAGCTTAGGTCACCCAATCTGCAATACACGAGTAGGTAAGAGGTCCACCACAGAAGTCTCTGTAATGCAAAAGCCCTGAACAAGACCCTGTATGTTCTGAAACTCTCATCGTTTATGTACTATGTACCCCAAAATACCCCAAACGAATCTTAGTTTAAATATCAAGACAAGTGCTTCATCTACAAAAGAAACCAAATAAAAAACAGGTGTGATTTTTTGGCCAGCTCAAGCTTTTTTCCCAAAATTCAAGATTTCTTAAAGGAAAAACTGCCAAATTGCTGCACATACTGAATTCATAATTACCTATTTCAATAGCATGATGGTACAGAGGAGAAGAAAGATAGGAAAGAACACAAGCTGATGCTACATAGCATGCTCCCACTGTCAAAAGCAGGAGTATCTGTTGAAGTGACTGTTCATTGGCAGGGAGTTCAAATACAACCAGTGGCATACAACGTAACATGAATACATAATCATAAAACTGTAATTAGGCAGGACAAAAAGAACAGCTTTTTGTTAAATAAAACAGAATTAGGATGTTTCTTACTGTGAGTGTGCAAAGATTCTGATGAAATTGATTGGAAGAAGTTGTATACTCTCTGATTCTGCAGAAAAGCTTGTGATGTATTTGAAAATAGCTGCCTGAAATTTAAGTGAAAGTTTGTTAAACTGTAAGTAATATTCCACAGGAAGAATACAAAAATTTACTACAGTACCATCTAAGAGCAAAGCAGGCGTAAGACACTCAAACACTTCACGTTACACGTTCAGCACAAACAAGGTTCAACAGTACTTTTGAGCTTTGTTGTTCGGTGCTGCTGTAAGGTCAGAGTACAGAAAGTACAATAAACTGGTATGATGATTTTTTTTTAAATTTAAGATGTGCTTTTGGGCCCTCTCAATGCAAATATTTTAGCTATCTGTAATATTTTAACAAAGAGTTTGGCCCGTGTCAAAAAAGCATTGGGCCTTATATTTTAACTTTTTTTTTTTTTTAAAACTAAGAACACATTTAATTTCCCAAACCGCCGCATCTTTTCCTTAAACACAGTTATTTGGTTAAATACAAAGTTGAATTCACCTATCATGTATTTGAGTTTCGTAATTATCTCCGAGAACAAAGAGTGGGATTCTCAGTATTGCTGGGCACTACTCCGAGTCTGTTCCCGAGAGGTCAGTGACAAATTCTATTAGCTTCAGATAACAAAATAGGCTGAGAATGAATGTTTTTTCATCCCACATCAAGTTCTCAAGTTATTGCTTGCCAGCAATCACTACCCAGTTCTACTTTTTAGGCAGAGGGGCGGGGTAGAGCAGATTTTGGTAATGGAGCACATACTTAGGACCCCCAAATAAGTATATTCTTATGCCAAACCGACACTGTAAGAAAATGAAATTTGTATACTGGAATGCTATTATCACGAGATTATTCGTGTAGCATTCCAGTACAGGGACACCTTAAACCAGAAATTGCAACTACAGTTCCATACCGTAAGACGGCTGGATACCTTCAAAGGTTATCCTCCAACTGCATCTCTGGGGTCTGTAATTACCGTGCAGTGAGGCTTCGCAACCTTTCTGGATTGCAGTACCTTCTCTTCAGCCAACCTCTATTTTACAAGGTTGTTCATTTAAACCCACAGTGTTTATTAGCCAAAACTCTTTGCACAGATTGTTTTTGGTTTGACAGTCAAGCCAATAAAGACAGATAAATAATACTACAGACGAAAATGAAATAAAACTGGGAAGTGGGAGCACACAGCAGCTCCACATAGATAGCTAAGCTGTTCAGACAAAACCCAAAGGTCTGATACGTATGGGCCTGCAGTACATTCTGAGCAGGAGCTTGAGAAGCGGTGCCTGATGCTTCGGCAAGTACCCTAACTCAGGGGACACTGTCTAACCTGATGATAATTTGTTTTGAACCACCCTGAACAACCCTGACTGAGATGAACAAACGTAACAAGACACCTGCAGCAAACAAAAAGAAGAGGGTGGCACACCCCAATTCATACTGCTGTTCTGAGTTACAGGATTTGACCAAGGTGTCCCACATCCCTGCAAGTACTCTCATCAGTAAAGAGCAGGTTAGGAGGTACGGGCGATTTTCACACAAACGTGTGAGCTACATTTTATTTGATATACATGCTTCACTATTACTGTATAGTCTTTCCAAATTCTGCTGTCTCTCTCACTCTAGCCTGTCATAAAATTAGAACATATGTGCTCTGAGTTACTGTTCCTAGTATTTCTAAATACACCCTCGTATAACGGAGGTAAGACCCTCACAAAAGTGCCAATCATTGCTATAAAATACTGCTCGGGACAAATATTTTCATAATTGTATAATTATTACTTCTAAAGAAGTAATCCCTTCAAATGTAATAACGAACTCAATTTAAAGGGAAAAAAAAATTATCAAGCGTATCTATTTCACTACTGCCTTCCCATTTTCTTCACTAATTCTGTTTAGGCAGCAGAACTTCCACTATCCCTAGGAGTTAGACTTCAATTGCTTTTCCAGGTGATGTATTTCAGGTTGTTTGCCAACATATTTACCTGATTATGGGCTCAAGATCAGCGTGCCTTCGTTCTTCCCTCTTCTGAAAACCCTGATTTAGTGCTCTTAAAATAGTCTTGTCAAATGCTTCAGAAGACAGTTCCTTTGGGAGCTGAGAAAAAGGTTAATATGAAAAATGAGTAGTTGACATTTTAAAGACTATTTTTTCACCACCAGTCTTTATACTTTCTGGTATCAACAAGAGACCATTGTTCCAGTTTTGAGTAAAGTAATTTACTGATCAAATGTACAGCAAATCATCATAATTTAGTTTTGCTAGAAAAACACTTTGCTGTAAATCCTCACATCAAATCCAGGTGTAAGACTGTTTAAAGCTCTACGTGAAAGTGCTACATTCAGAAACTTACCAATACTATGTTGTTTTCCAGAGTAATTTACAGCCTTCTACGATTTATTCCTTTAAACCTTTCACACATAGAAAGTAGGTCTGAAAATCACATAAAAATTTACCAGGGAGGACTGAATGCACTGTACTGCCTATCATCACTTAGCTGGATTAAATTATTTTAAGGAAACAGGAATAGAAAGGAAACTGTTTCAGTTATATATTACACTAAACTTGAGTGGGCAACACTGAGATTAATCAACAGGGAGTCTCAGGACTGCTACGAACACAGACACTTCTCATGAAAATTCATTGTAACCGTTTCCAACACCAGGATTACAAAGCAAGCTGTTCTGATGTTCTAGTTCAGAAGGTCGAAGTCTTGCTATTAAAGAGCATGTCTGTGTTAAATGAAAAATATTCCCTAGAAGAAATATTTAGCACATTTACAACTTCCAAAATAACATACTTTAATCCACTAAAACTGATCAAAGTCATTCATTTATATTAAAAAAAGAAAAGGTCTTTTGATTTGGGGGAAATTGTAAGTAAGCTACCCTAGCAAAAATGCCTTTTCCTAAAGTTAAAAGCTAATTTTAACCTGCTTAACATCTGCCATCAGTTCAGATCAACAGCACTAAGTAATTTACACCAGAGCAGCATCTTCCCTTTGCATATCTGGAATACACCCAACCCAGAGTGCCAACTGGATATTACACCCTGCCGGTGGTACAACAGCAAAGCACAATGTAATTCGTTCGCTGAATGAAGTGCTACCAATACAGACACTACGGCTCATGTAGGTAATTGCTTGGCAACACGCACAGAAGGAAATTTCTGGAATCGAGACAGACAGGTGCTGTCAGCATTAGACAGGCGGTGTGGCATCTGAGGTGTATTAGATGTAAAACCAGAAAGAAGTGTTGAAAGCAGCTGTTCTTAACTGACATGGCTCTAATATGTGCTACTGAGGAATCCTGACCGAAGAACTAGTGTTAAACCAAAACGTACCAAAAGCTACTACAGATGTATGGGGATGAGCAAACCTCCAGTCCTGGTGTTTTCTATTTAAATTTGTCTCTGGAAAAAGCCACAACTTTTTTTTCCTTGAAAACTTTCATTAAAAGGAATTCAATTTGTTCTGCAGTCAAAGATTCAGTTACATGAACCCAAGATTGGGTGCTTATCTTAACTTCAGGTAATGAGATAGCCTCGTTACTGACAAACTTGTTAGTCCTTCCACATGTGGCTACATGCAAAAAACTTTATGCTTATCACCTAAGAGAAGGTGCCCTTTAAATATAAAGCATCCAAGTTATTCCATTTACTACCTTAGTTTTTCCCTATGATGCTTCTATTCTGAAACAGTTTTTACAGCTGTCTTACTCCTATCACCCACAACCTTGTCTTATCAAGTATTTCAACTGTTCTTTTCTGTCCCTAGTAAACGGAGCTCACTACTTAACAATGCCATCTGACTGGAAATGCGGATAACAAAAAGCCAAAACGCAAGTGTGTACGAACTGGACAGCATTCATACACCTACAGTGCTTTTTCAAGCAAGGTATATTTTAACCTGCTTTAACAATTCTCCCTTTCTTCTCAACTTATGGCTCTCAAGCCAACACAACCCAAGTATGTTTTTCAGCTGTGCATGCCTCCACAGTACACGCTCAGCAAGCTCATAGCAGCCTGTGGTTGTCTTCCTCTTGTCCTGCCATCTTCCATACACCTAGACTCTGCTGGAGCAGTCAAGCCAGCACACGGAACACTCCACGTCTGCAGAGCTGCCATCAGTCGAACTAGAGAGCTCTGCAACATTTCAGATCCCGTCTGTTTGCCTGGCTCCTGTCCTGGCAGCACCTAGGTACTAGAGGGTCCCTTTCCAAAGCTGATGTTCATCTTTTCTTTACAGGTGCGAGAACAGGAGGCATGCAGTTGAATACTCATCCCAGAGCTGCGCAGGATCCCGTATGACAGTGCTGCTTTTAAGGTTTTCTTCAGGAGATGTGTGTACCCTGTGTTGTGGGACACCCCATCTGCAACCAGACATGCCATCCGTCATTCAGATCCTCACAGATCAAGCTCTGGGAACTCTTGGAAGCAGAGTCCAACTAGATGAAAGCAGCAGTGAATACTCACTGCTTCATTCCTACAACACTAGAAGGCGTAATGAAACGGAACAACAACGACCTTTGTATAGTAACCGGCTTTCCACTTGCAATGAACCCTGCAGTTCAGATGCTCTCACACATGCCCAAAACAGATCTTTCATTAGTCCCTGAACAGCGAGGAGTTTAAATACAGAATTTCTCAGAATAGGTAGAACCCAAACTATTAAGACGCCAGCAGTCAAACATGATTGCCATCACACCCACGGGGCCTACACGTGGCCTATGCACACTAACGCTTTCCCTGCCTGGGGCTGGGGGCAGAACAACTCAGACCTTCTGTAAAACACGTGCACACAGAGGCAGTTGCTATATCTTGTTCAACTGCTCGTGAGAACACACATGCCTGCCTTCGCTCTACTGAAGAACACAGGGGTAAAACTAAGAACCATTATGGTCATGCCTCATTAATTAGAAACGGCAAATAATACTCTTAAGGTCATTTTAACAGGGACACCAATAAGCAAATGGGCAGTGCTTGTACCTATACATTAACTCTCTGGGGAATATTAAAAACTCATCTGGTACTTTTGTGGTAATTCAATTTAAAATGTAAGAGCAATTTCAGATGAGAGAAACTACCTCCTCCTGGGAAACTCCCCAAACATCCTGTTGAGCTGCTTCATCTGTCAAGCTGCTGCACCACAATATACATTATTTTAATAGTTAATACAATTATGAAGTAAAAAAATATGGCATCATGCTTTTGTTTCTCTAATTACACTCCAGAAACTACAGCTCTCCTAGCCTGCTTCTGAAGTTACAAACCTGATGTGTAAACGCTACTTCTGTATTTCAATACATACTTTTAGCAGGAATTCCTGAAGCTCCTGGTGTGTTTTTGTCACACATGTTACTGAAAGATCAGACCAGGTTACCTAGTAAAGAAGGAAAAGAGAATGAGGAAAGTTTCTTTTTCCAAATATCATACCAGTTAGCCAGTCTTAGTATTTCTATAAATCTCATCATTTCAGTATACAAGTTAACACTTGCAGATAAGTAAACACCAGGCAAACCAGGGATAACTGTGTACCTTTTCAAAGACATATACTAGTAGTGAGTGTACATTTTAAGATCACCTGCATGTTATTTGAGGCTAAAGAGAGTATAACCAAATGCAGGTGAATGCAATGAGGTCCCTGAGGATTACTGACTCAGAAAGCAGCCAGGCAGAAGGCTCTGTAATTACAAGACTTGTATCATCCAACAAGTAACACTAACTGCAAAAACCAGATACCAAAGAAAAGGGCTGTAGGTCAGACATACTGGATTGAGCTCTTGCTGCCATTATCACGAGTCAAAATAAAAAAGAAAAAAAAAAATCTCAGTTTATATTACCTATAAAATAATTTTATCTGCCTCAGGCCTGAACCTTACACGGTCATATAGAAGTTGTTGTAGTGTACAATTCATAAAAAAGCAGTGCAAGCTACTAAAGAAGTTACTTGAGAATCAGACAGCATTCTGGCATATGCCTGTATAAAATTTCAGTAGCTTATTGTTGTGATGCAACAGGCAAGCAGTAAAACAGCACCTTCACGTGCGTATTCTGAGGAAAAAAGAAGTAAGCTTGGTTAGGCGAGTGCTGCCTGGCTTTAAGCCCACTTGTGGGCTTAAGATTCCCATTACATGCATGGGAATATTCTGTGTAATGGGAGTGGACACGGCAATTGAAAACATTCATTTACTCCAAAGAGCTGATAAGATAATGTCAACCACCAACGGCTTTCAGCTCAGTCCTCAGAAATGCCAACTACTTTTGGTGCCCTCAGCTGGGACACCATGACTGTAATTGCTGTTATAACCTTAAAAAAGCAGTGCCTGGGCAAGCACAAAATGATCTGCAGTGAGGAGCACAGTATATACCTGCACAGATGAGGAAACTCTTTCCTAAAAGAATTGATGTGGAGGAGTTACAAGCTTACGCAAATAACTTCCCAGAATATCTCCACATTCCCTCTCCAACAAAGAAACTCAAAACCACTGTCAAATCCATCTTTGTGCTGAATTTTCAAAATAGTTTTGTGTCTTCAAATAATTGATAATTCCTAAGGGCATTCTGTAGAAACCTCTCCTGCCCACTACTGTATTTCATCTCGCACTCGGATCACAGGCTATTCGGACAAAAGACCTGTGACAAGGTTGAGATACTTGGGCAAGTTAACCTTTAAGACTCTGAAGGCTAAATTCCACATTACTGTCCTCAGCGAAAGAGCGAGGAATAATTGCAAATTCCACCTTGAGACATGATCAACAAGGTCTCTGTTGCCACTACTTTACTTCAAAAGCAGAAATAGAATATATGTCAATTCAACTCTAATTTTAAGCTTCCAGTAATACCAGAAAAGACAAAACTCTATAATTCACATATATTTAAAGAATACAGTATCAAATTTTGGGATCAACACATCAGTTTTCAGCTCAAAATGACATTTTTTTAAGTCTGCCTCTTCAAAGAGCTCACATGACCCATGTCAAATGGCCAGTTGTAATGTTGGATCTAAACCATTCTTTTGTTTGGGGAAAAGAAGTAAAATTTAACTCGATGTTCCAATCTGGTACACTACCAGACACCCATCTACTGGCCCAATGACTCCAAGTTGGTCAGTCCTTGCTAAGAAAATCACTGCTTTGATTCAATTAGAACATCGCCACCAATGGCCTTTGCAGCTGTTATTTAACACCTACAGCCTTTAATACCAACACCAAAATAATACCCTCAACACCAAAACCCTCTTTTCCAAAGTAGTAAGGAGCAGTGTTTCAGTTAAAATTCACTCCCACGACTGTTTCATCTTGCCTGTGGCTATTATAATACATGAAGACTATACTAGGTAGGCCTTCAAGTTTGTTGACATTCTTAGCTTGTTTGTTTTTATCATAACAAACCAACCCAACCTAACCCAAACAAACACACCAAACCCCTAGTTTTGTCAAAACCCACAGAAACCATCCTCTTGTGGTAAACACTCAAGAAAGAGATCTAAGATGACCATGACTCCAAGCTACAGCTGCAGACACAAGAACTGAGCTCCTATGCCACTTGAGCAAACAGTCAACGAGTTTTAGAATTCTTACCCCAAATTAGCAAAAGCCAGGTCCTGAAGTGCTGTCACTCAGCTGGCTATGGCTGGTGTTCCACACCTTCCCACCTTATGCCCACAGTTACATAAAACACCTGATCTGCACACAGAATCCAAGAGAACTAGAGGATAGTTCCAAGAATCTCTGAAGACCCTGATGCAATTCACACTTGCCTTCTAAGCATGCATTTGAAACAAGCTGTGCGTGTGCCTACAGCACAGAGACATCACAAAGGCATTTACTTTCATACTCTGGAGGTCATCTGCTTACTTTGAATGTGTACTCCAAATGTTTGTCAGCCCTTTTTCTTGGTACTCCTTTCAGGGTTATCTTCTCGATGTGTACAGCTGAAAGACAAACACCTTATTGTACACGCAGAGTTACAGTTTGGAAATGCATCCACTTACCTAGCCACTCTGAGGATGGCTATACATTGTTTACTGACTCACACAAACAACCCTGCTCTCTCAGATGCTGTTTTACTACAACAAACTGCAGGGGGCAGGTGGAGACTTGTGCTCGACAAAGTATTTCTCTGGCTTGACCCCCACCCCTTCAGTGCAGATCATGGGAATCTGTGCACGATTCCAAGAGCTTATTTAGACTGAAAGTCGCGTAAATACAACAATATAACCACTATAAGTGAAAAGACAAAGGAGGCCAAATCATGTATTTACTCCAAGAGGTAACAAGTGCTGACAAAAGCCAGCAGCAGTGCCACCCATGTTTCTGAAAAGTAACAATGAGAGCAAACTAAGGCAGAACTGTATTTCTGAAAGGCACTTAGGTGGAAGGAAACACTTGGGGAAGGCCTGAACTCTGCTCTGGTGAGACCCCACCTGGAGTGCTGCATCCAGGTGTGGAGCCCTCAATATCAGAAGGATATTGACCACTTGGAGCGAGTCCAGAGGAGGGCCACGAAGATGATCAGAGGGCTGGAGCACCTCTCCTATGACGAAAGGCTGCAAGAAGTGGGCTTGTTCAGCCTGGAGAAGAGGAGGCTCCGAGGAGACCTCATTGCAGCTTTCCAGTATCTGGAGGGGGCCTACAAGGGTGCTGGGAGAGGACTTTTTACAAGAGCCTGTAGTGACAGGACAAGGGGTAATGGGTACAAATTGAAAACAGGGAGGGTTAGATTAGATATCAGGAAGAAATTCTTCCCAGAGAGGGTGGTGAGGCACTGGAACAGGTTGCCCAGAGAAGCTGTGGATGCCCCATCCCTGGATGGCTTCAAGGCCAGGCTGGATGAGGCTTTGAGCAACCTGGTCTAGTGGAAGGTGTCCCTGCCCATGGCAGGGGGGTTGGAACTAGATGGTCTTTAAGGTCCCTTGCAACCCAAACCCTTCTGTGATTCTATGAAGGAGACAGAAACGAGTGTTAGCAAACAGAAAATGAAGAGAAGCAGAAGGCTACTACAGTCATACTGTAAAAAATATCATTAAATTGAACTGAAAAGGAATAAAGGGACTTTAAAGTACATTTCTTCCCCACAGTCTACCGTGTAATTCAGGAATAAGCAAGTTCTGGTTGGTGACTTAGTAAGAAGCAGCACTATATGGACTTGCAGGGTCCTGAGATTCTCTTGAGGGCACGTAACATTGTTCAGGTAATACTCTGTATAAAAATCTTCATGTAGCTGAAAATGGCTTTTTACTTTTCCTGCTACATTGGCCTAAGAATTCAACAGAATTTTATTCCTTTACAAAAACACGAACATACCTTTACATGCAAATAAGATTTTATTTCAAAAACAGTTTGACCAGCCCTACATCATCAATGATTGCTTTCAGTGGTTTTGAAACGTTTTCTTTTGGGGTGGGTGGAGGTGGGAGAGAGGCGGTAATACCAGCTAACCTTTTCCTTTCGATTTTTAACTGCATGTTTACATGAGATATATTGGGAACTATGTATAATCCAAAAAAAAAAACCCTCAACCTCCTACAAGTGTATGTTAGAAAGCTTATTCTTGGAGATTAGCTAATTACCATTTCATTCAATTTAAACATCTTTAATGAATTTTGTTAAAGCTCCAGGTAGAGTATCATCCCCAACAAACATGCCAGTTCTAAAAGAACTAAGTATTAGAAATTTCCTTAAAAGGAATAATAAACCACCATATAAGCCTAAGGATAGGGTTAAAGCTTCCACTTCTTTTAGTAGAAAGACTGACAAGTACCGAGCCTGCCGGTGTATGCTGGTTGTAACCCTCCGCCTGGGAGTAGGGGCGCTAGACGACCAGTTCATTTGTATCAGTTAATGAAGATTAATTATTACAAAGCATCTGAGATGGGCTAAGAATGCCAGACAATAACATACATTTATATACTGTGAAAAGCCAAATGTTTGGTGACCTTTGTTTTTAGCCGTCTGGTACAGATAAAAGCACTGTTAGGGAAAAAACCAAAAAGACCACGGCATAACATGAGTTTTGGTGCAGTAAAGTTTCTTAATGGGCGATGTTAAAATTGACACCATCAGCTGAATTGATATTCCTGAGTTAATTAAAACATTGATTCCCATGACTGGAACTGAGAATAGTGGTTTAAATTGCATTTCATTACGTGCATATATTTAGCATATATAATTATGGAGACTAACACCATTAACATTCACAGACAAGCTTCTTTTCTAACAAGATTGTGTTTATTTTAAACTATTGAATATTCTAAATGCTAAATATATTTGCCCTGAAGTACGAAATAATTTTGTTACACAATGTAGTAGTTTTAGCTTCCTTAACTTCTTTTTGTTGCTCTTGCATGCTTCATGGTAGTAAGTGGTACAGCTGGTAATTACAACGTTGCTGGTACACAGCTTTTTAGCTCCCCAGTTTCAACAGACCGCTTAAAAATTCCATTTCCACAATCGCGTTTTAAATATCCTAAATGGCTAGACCAAGAAGAAACGTTTCAATATACAAGTCCATGAGGCCTGTTACAGCTCTACATTCTTTTTGGACACAACCCATGCATCCAGGACAATTAAGTCAAGCACATATACATGACACTCCATCCGTTGTAGGTGTAAGATTTCTAAACATCCTATTAATCACAGCTGAGAATAAAAGGCACGTTTTATTATTGGTGCTATTTCTAACCCAGTAAGGGGATTTCTGTAGCGGGGACTCACTTTCTATCACATACCTACATAGCAAATATCACAAGATGATTCTGATCCTTCACTGTAGTTTCTAACTATGATAATATGAATGCTGAGAAACATTTAGCTAGACTGAATTATTCAATTTTTCTGTGCTCCTGTTACTTAAGTGTTGCTAAAGCAATCTCCCTTTTGTATTTGTAATTCATGATTATGAACACTTTGAACTCTGTAAAAGGATTTGAAACAGGTTTGTTGTCTGTAATCTGCCACAATCTTTCTCTGTGCTTTTTGTAAGGAACTAAAACTCTCAAATTGCCTTCCTTCAAAGTATAATTAAATCTCCACAGTAGAGACAAAAGGATGTTTATGAGGATAAAAGGAATAGCAATAGTCTTTCCAGATTGTCAGCTCTTCACTATCTGCAGGATAGTGTAGACTAATTTTGAGTAGACAAGTGATTTTCTAATCTTGTTGGAGAATAAAGGGTAAGAATAAATCTGTTTTCAATAATGCTCATTTCTTCAAAGAGAACAAACTGTGCTGGCAATTGCACAGACGAGTTCTGTTTATGCTCTGAAGCCTTCTTCTCATTCTCCCCAGCAGAGCCCAAAGAAGACTCACTTCTGCGGAAAGCCTCTCACTTCTCCAAACTACCACTTCTATAAAACCTCCTACTATGACCTTTTTCTTTCTTTGTTTTTTTTTGTGGGTTTTTTTTTTTTTTTAAAGACTAATCAAGTAGCAAAAGCTACCCACTGTTTCACAGTATCTTTGTGTTCAGTTTTGCTTCAAAAATCTGAACACCGTCAATACAATTGCATTAAATTTTCTTATTTTTTCCCAAATCCCACCTCTTAGTTCAGGAGGATGCCATTTACAATCAGTTTTCGTGCATGCAGTCGCTAGCAGTTAGCAGCTAACAGGAATGACAACTCGTTACAATAAAGACCAGGTAGGCAGCAGAGAGGTTGTTATACTTACACATTACAGCAGTTTTTCCTTCAGATGAACATGACACATGCAAGATTTCTACAACTCCAGGCAGAGTTTAGCGTTCAAAAACATCCTTAAAGTGCTCCTCAAAAGAAACCTCAGACAACATACCTTCTCGCTGAGGTCTATGGGAAGCCACCGTTAGTCCATCGTGAGGTGCTGCGGTTCGTTCTAGCAAACTGGTCTCATTACTTGACACGCAGTCACTATGGGAGAAGTCATTCTAAATCGAGAAGGGGGGGGGGGAAAAAAAGGAAGTGTCTTAATACCATGCATTATTATCAAGGCTTGCTCTAAACTGCAGAAATTACAAACAAAAACCAAACTCCTGATTAGGTATTCTACAGCAGAAAAACCTGAAGCTCTTGACCGTGGCAAAAAGGTGGTCATGAGCCATCTCAGTTCTTACTTTTTTATTTATTTGTTAAATGTCAGCTCTAACCTGCAGTGTTTCACTGACCTTATTTTAAAACCAGGGTGGGGAACAGATCACGTGCCATTAGCGTATCTCAGGCTGGACAATTCAAGATCATTAGCTCAGAACTTCAGTGCTCATTTATCGTTGGTATGAACTCTTTCAATTATTAACCTGTGATGTCATCTACTCACTACATTAAACAGTCTCCTCAATTACATTCATGCCCCGCATCTTCAGCCTGACACCTCTCCTGTGAAGGAAATAGTGAACAACTGTTTGGACAGTCTACCAGGAGATACGGTCCTAACAGCTAAATCCGTGCACCTCTTACTGAACATTCAGAATGCAACCAGTTGCCACCAACAAACACCCCCTCTTCCAGTGCGAAGCAGACCAACTGAAAGCTCATTTCCCCACCCCATTTGCATGCAGACTTCCATATTATATGCCAAGAATGACTACTGTTTTAACACAGTGCATAAGGAGAGACAGAACAGGACGTTGATGTGCTGGAGCGTGTCCAGAGAAGGGCAACAGGGCTGGGGTAGGGTCCGGAGCACAAGTGCTGTGAGGAGCAGCTGAGGGAGCTGGTGTTACTTAGCCTGGAGAAGAGGCGGCTCAGGGGAGACCTTATCGCCCTCTACAGCTACCTGAAAGGAGGCTGCAGCAAGGTGGGGTTGGTCTCTTCTCCCAAGTAACAATCGATAGGACAAGAGGAAATAGCCTCGAGTTGCACAAGGGGAGGTTTAGACTGGATATTAGGAAAAATTTCTTCACCAAAAGGGTTGTCAGGCCTTGGAACAGGCTGCCCAGGGAAGTGGCTGAGTCACCATCCCTATAGGTATGTAAAAGATGTGTAGATGAGACGCTTAGGGACATGGTTTAGTGGTGGACTTGGCAGTGTTAGGTTAACGGATGGGCTTGATTATCTTAAAGGTCTTTTCCAGATCTTAAAGGTCTTTTCCCACCTAAACGATGCTATGATTCTATGAAATCATACAAGTCAGATAACATGGACAGGGTAAGTAAAAGAAGAAAGAACAAACCAGGCTAACATGGATAAACTACAGAAAAGTATTGCACGGACTTCAAACGGTCTCTTTAGGGTAGCAAGAGCCTATATAATTCTTCCCAAATTAAGATACAACTTTAAGGTAAAAATTGACACGTTCTTCAACGACCAAGTCTTGTTAAAAACCAAGACTGACCAACCAAGCTAAAATTGGAAATGTTTAAAAACATCCAGTGACTTGGGATGCAGCTGGTTTTGCCAGTTGACCAGCGTAATTCTGTGTTTCAAGGAAATGGCACGCTGCCTTAAGAAGATACATCCGCAAAGAATGAGGAAATAGTGGAAGTTACCAGCAAGTTTCTGGATTAATCTGCTTTAAGTGAGACACCTCTGTTTACCTGTGACAGACAGTACAACGTGTGAGCTGAGCACGTACCTAAATGCCACTGATATGCAAATACCGTAGTGGTGCCAGCAGCAGCACAGAGAGGGAGAGAAGGTGGTTCTCTGTTTAGCACCACAAATCAACCAAATACTAGTTTTTATTACGCAAGTTAAATTGAGGACGTTCGACGCACCACCAGTATTGATCAACTGGTCTGCATGAGAACTGTAAGGTAAATAAACATCAATCTTATTAGCAGCTCTATAAAACAAGTAAAATTCCCGGGAGAAAGGGATACTTTTTGCTGTAGATGTATATTGAAAGTCTGTTCTTCTCATTCATGATGAAGAACATTGCTCCACTGAAAGATCTTCATAAAACATGGGTAAAGGAAAAATAGAAATCTCCAGACAGTATTCTTACTTTCATATATAGGAAGCCTAAGATTCTGGAAACAAGTGCCAGAATATGCATGAGGGTTTTTTTCCCCCTGAAGAACTTGTGCAATGTGATGGGATAAATCGGCAGCCAAGACTGATTGGTCTGTACCTTGTGTGGTACAGAGGGCCCCGAGACTCTCACAACGAGCAGATCAGAATGAGGAAGCACACAGGTGTCAAAAGACTTCAGAATCCCCTTGCACTTTGTGAATTCTTCAATTAACATCTTCAGATTTGAAAGATGTACTAACTGAAGCTTGCTTCACCTTACTAAACCAGCTTTACATCACCTACAGCGTGGGTACAAACTGTGGCAACTCCTAACAGTACAGTCAACCCCTTTAGGACCCAGTAAGTACGCGGGCATCAAGCCTGCCCTGGGCACACTGTTAACCAAACTTTCATCAGTCCCATTAACAGCAGTACATAATTAGCAAGTGAGTAGCTACATGCCTTTAGACCACACTACAGATGGTCTGAGAAACTGAACGACATTTCAGCTGTGTACTGGGGTTGCGTGGCAAGATGTTGGTAGCGGAGGTGGCTTCTGTGAGAAGCTGCCATAAGCCTCCCCTGTGTCTGACAGGGCCAATGCCAGCTGGCTCCAAGAGGGACCTGCCACTGGCCAAGACCATCAGTAGCAGTCATAATGCCCCTGTGATAACAAGTTTAAGAAGGGGAAAAAAAAAAAAAAAAAGAAGAAAAAAGAATTTTGCAGCATAGAGTGCGCAAGATATGAGAGCAACAGCTCTGCAGACACCAAGGTCAGTGGAGAAGGAAGGGGAGGAGGTGCTCCAGGTTCTGGAGCAGAGATTTCCCTCCAGCCTGTGGTGAGGCAGGTCATGCCCCTGCAGCCATGGAGACCCACGGTGGAGCAGAGACCCACATGCAGCCCGGGGAGGATCCCACACCAGAGCAGTTGGATAGCTAAAGGAGGCTGCAATTCCATGGGAAGCCTGTGCTGGAGCAGGCTCCTGGCAGTACCTGTGGCCCTGTGGAAAGAGGAGCTCAGATTTCCCTCCAGCCTGTGGTGAGGCAGGTCATGCCCCTGCAGCCATGGAGACCCACGGTGGAGCAGAGACCCACATGCAGCCCGGGGAGGATCCCACACCAGAGCAGTTGGATAGCTAAAGGAGGCTGCAATTCCATGGGAAGCCTGTGCTGGAGCAGGCTCCTGGCAGTACCTGTGGCCCTGTGGAAAGAGGAGCTCAGGCTGCAGCAAGTTTGCTGGCAGGACTTGTGACCCTGCCAGGGACTCAGCCTGGAGCAGGCTGCTCCTGAAGGACTGCACCCATGGGAGGGACCCACGCTGGAGCAGTTCGTGAAGAACTGCAGCCTGTGGGAGGACTCATGTTGAGAAGTTCATGGAGAACTGTCTCCCATGGGAAGGACCCCACACTGGAGCAGGGGCAGTGTGAGGAGTCCTCCCTCTGAGGAAGAAGGAGCAACAGAGAAAACATGTGATGGACTGACCTCAGTCCCCATTCCCTATCCCCCTGTGCTGCTGGAGGGGAGGAGGGAAACAGGAGTGAAGCTGAGCCTGGGAAGAAGGGAGGAGTGGGCAGAAGGTGTTTTAAGGTTTGGTTTTAGTTCTCTTTTACTCTGATTTGATTGGCAATTTTTTCCCCAAAGTCGAGTCTGTTTTCCCTGTGACAGTAACTGTTGAATGATCCCTCCCTGTCCTTGTCTCGAGCCATGAGCATTTTGTCTCCCCTGCCCAGCTGAGGAGGGGAGTGACAGAGCAGCTTCGGTGGGCACTGGGCCCCCAGCCAGGGTCAACCCACCACAAGCTGTTTCATCTAAATCGGTGTCAGCTTGTGTTCTACACTGAGCATCAGTAATTTCAGGTTTCAAAACAATCAGACTTGAGCATATAGAGCATGCTTTGTTTCCTCAAGATAAAACTCACAACCGGTCCCTGGCCACTCAGTAAACAATCTCAGCAAACTTAATTGATCAAAACAGTATTTCATGCTTCAAGCATCTAATAAATTATGAGCACAATGTCAGACTTAGAATAACAAAGGAAAACAGCTCTGTATCAACGAGATTGCGTTTTAACAGCTTCAGCAAATTTGCAAGTTTAGTTTAATAAAAAAATATTTTAAAAATCACAAGCATGATCTGGAGAGAGCCACTTTCACTTCTCCTCAAGACTCCCGTTGATAGTGTTGTGTCAGACATTTCATAGCAACTGTGGACAAACCCAAATACTTCACTCCTCAAGTGTTAACTCCTGGTCACGCATTCTTCACAAAACCGTTGGCATTTGAGCACTAAAGTTACCCTGTTCGAACTGTGATTCATTTATGACTGTTCATAAAAAGCACTACTCCTGTGATTAACTGGCTGCGTCCAACCTACATAAGCTAACAGGTCTAGCACGTATTTTGGTATGAGAGTGAACGTCTTCCTGACACGAAATCAAACATCTGAACCAAGATTTCTAGAGGAGACCAATGTCAATTCTCCAGCACAGGTAAGGTCTTCCTTAAACTACAGCCACATGCATTGCCAAAAGCAGCTTTGAAATCCTTCTTCCACACTGCATACAGGAGACAACAGACGTTTGGATTAACCCTGACAGAGACTCTCAAACTATTCAGTCTGTTTTAATTTGCTAAGATGTCTTTTTCCACCTCTGAAATCATGATCGTAAGAGCTGAAGGCAGTGCTTCATTCATTTTAAGGAACAAGCTTAGACTTACACCTAATCAACTGCTTTTTTATTAGGGTCTAAAAACAATCGAATTTGAAGTCAGACCATCTTTTGCATTCAAAGTCAGGCTATTTGTTTTGATTAAGGAAAAAATAAATTCCAGTCTATTCTAATAAATAACTGCCAGTTAAGAAGTCAAAGAAATGGTGAGCACTTTTTAGGAGAGACGTGTGGGAGAAAGATTTACTTGAAAGATGTATTCTTGCTCAGCTCATGTGAAAGAAGCATTAAATATTGCTGCTAGGCCTCCTAATACTAGAAACCTGCTTCTCACCTAGCATCTTTGTAACAGCTTTGAAATGTTTTTGCGGAGAATTATTCTAGAATGGTTGGTTTTCCATCCATGGCAGCCTTCTGTACCAAGGGAACTATATCCACATTTGAAGGTTCTCCCTCTACATTGCATAGTTCTAATCCGCATTTAAACAAGTCCTGACATCGATGATTTTATAAATCATCGTAACTGTAGAAAAGCTCATCATTTATTCACTTGAAAAAAAAATCTTCACCTAGAAAGTTAAACCAGTAATCCACGCTGCGTGTGTTCTGTGAATGACAGCTTTCACAATACCTAGTGGAATGCAGGAGGTAGACAGTAGGGTAATCCAGGACAGCCAGAGTTTTACCTTACAGCTCACAGCCTGCGAGGGCTGTTTCTGTGCCAGCTCCAGATCCTATCTTCAGCTGCATTACAACTCTTCACATTTGGTGTCAGCTACCGTGACAGCCCTACCTCAAACACTCACGAGTAACTAAAATACAAGTGGCATTGTCAGTGCCAAGTCGAGGCAGTCTGGAGGGCCAATGACTACTAGGAGTGACGTGGTTGCTACCCGGTGCCGGTCATGTCACAGCCACAAGTCCTTTAGAACTGGGTATGCTGCTGAGGAGTTCCTGTCCACGGACACGCTGCGTAGCGCTAATCGTGCTAGGCCCTTCCTGTCAATTAACAAAATGTATTCCCACAGCACGTGCAAGCGTAAGGTTAATTCTTGCATAAGCCTTTGTCACTGTAAGGCTTTCGCATGCAAGGATTCACTGCAGCTCAGAGTGCTGCTGCTGCTAATGATTAAAATACAGCCAAGCAAGAAATGTGGGTGGCCTCGAACCAGTTGCCAGATAATTAATTTGATAATCACACACATCTCTGTGACAGGCTGGAGGATTAACTACCTTCCTCCTTGAAAGTGAAATGAGCTAACAGAGCACTCAGCTCTCACCATCTAGACCGGAGTTTTGTATCCAAGTCATCTTTCCTCACACAGTTGAAAGCAAGTACCGTATTAAAAAAATTACTCGAGACGTTTCCTGGGACGGTAAAGACAAGCACCAAGAGTGTACAGCGGAAAGCCATCCTGCTTGGGAGGATGTGCTCTCTATAACTAACGTATGTGAGCTGAGCAAATCCCAGGAAGTCTACACATGACACGTCCAAACTCCGCCTCTATTAACGTAGACGGCTGAACAAAAAATGTCATGCTGGTATTGGTTTGGCAATATGTAATGAAATCTGCTATTGGACAGCCTACTAATCACCACGAGCAAGTGACTGATGCACAGAAGTCTTCTGATGTTTGCACTGCATTTTCATAAAAGAGCTATTCACGCATCAGCTCTGATGAGCACTAACAAGGGAAACCTGCTTACAGCAGCTGGACAGCTTTCTACATGCCCAAATATGAAAGCTTATTTTTCTGCAAGGTATCAGTAAATGTGGTGTTAGTGACCGCACTACTTAGCCTTGCAGACGTAAACTGGCACAGCTCATTCATTCGTGTACAAGCGGGAACTGGCAACCACCACCAGATGAAAGTGGGCATCTTGGAAGAATCAAGGTCTAACTCGTGATCATGAGTTATCAACTACAGCATCGGTACCTTAGAGAAATTAGAGTGATGTCAGAATAATCATCAGTAGACGTGGTGCCAGTTACAAGACCAAAGCCATGATTTGCTTACAACAACCCTTACCAGCTACCACCCTTACTGCTTCACAACTGTGGTACACAGCTGTGTGGCACAAAGGCTAAACATCACCTCTGAAGAAGCAACAATCAGCTGAAACGGCACATGTGCTGCTGAATCCCCTCCTGACAGCAGCAGCAGCAAAGAGGAAGCCATACTCGAGACTGTGCAACTCTATCTGCATCCTACTATCATCTGATCCTTGCTGTTGCTTGGATATAGGGATAGAAGATTCATGCCATCTCATACTTAAATGGAAAGCCACCACATGCATTTAATACTCACCAATGCAAACATACAGGGCAGCACTGCTTCAAAATCTGTTTCATGTTGACAACTGTGGATGCAACAGATTGTCTCCCATGCAAAAAATCCATCACTGTCTTGGACAAGCCGCTAGCCAAAGCCAAGTTCAAGCCTGAAGACAATTTCCCAACTGACGTCGCTGCTAAGTTTGCAAGCTCTGGACTGCACAACCGCACTGATTGACTTGAGATGCAGGGAGCTGTCCTAGAACACTAAGGACAGAATCAGTCTCTAGATTTAAGAGCACAAACATCTACCAAATCATCTCTCTTTTGGCCACAGCCAACAAACAGATCAGATGCTTCCTTGTTAACTTATCTTTTCACATGCAGAATCAACCTCCAGAACAATAATACTTGTCCCACATACGAGTCACAGGCTGGAGAAATGGGCTGACAGGAACCTCACGAAGTTCAAAAAGGGGAAGTCCAAAGTCCTGCACCTGGGGAGGAACAGCTACAGGCATCACACAAGCTGGGGCCTAACCAGCTTAGAAAGCAGCTTTGCAGAAAAGCACCTGTACGTATAAAAATGTACATACGTACATCTGAAGGGAGGGTGCAAAGAGGATGGAGCCAGGCTCTGCTCAGTGGTGCCCGGTGAGAGGACCAGAGACACAAACTGAAACACAAGAGGTTCCCTCTGCACATCAGGAAACGCTTTTTCACTGTCAGGGTGACCGAGCACCGGCACAGGTTGCCCTGAGAGGTGGTGGAGTCTCCATCCTTGGAGATATTCAGAAGCCGTCTGGACATGGTCCTGGGCAGCTGGGCTGTAGGTGGCCCTGCCAGAGCAGGGGGAGATGGTGGGCCAGATGACCTCCAGAGGTCCCTGCTGACCTCAGTTGTTTTGTGGCTCAGTGACCAGACATAAGATTCCACAATATGCGAAATAAAAGCCTGACTGGCTGAACATATGGTTCAAATGGATAATGTGCAACTGCCCTATTAACTCGTATCTAGTGAGTGGGACTGCACAGAGAGAGCGCACAGTTGCTCAAGAGTACTTTACAGCATATTTGTTTACCGAAACTATTTTAAGAGCTCACCTGTAAGAGGCACCAACAAAACACTATGAGGGAGACAAACCTTCTTGAAAAAACATCAGCTGATTCAGGGAGGAAACACACACCACCTGACAGCTTCAGCAACCACATACTGACTAACTTGAAGCACTGTGAAATCATGACAATTTTGAGACAAAGGGCACGCCAACCTCTTATGAACAACTTCAGCCATCAAGGCGTGTGGCAATTACACTTGAAGTACACCCAACATAACGGCTAAACCCCTGATTTACAGTGCTGGGGTAATACCGCACCCTGTGGTCGCTAGCAACACAGCGTGCTCTCATCTCTGAGTCTCATCCACACCTGAGCTTTTAACTGGACCTAAAACAGTTTCAATCCAACTGTCGGCCCGTGACAGAGACGATAAAGCCAGCAATGCAAGAGTTCAGATGTTACTGCATCACCAGTTGGTTGCTCATCCAAGAGCTTTGTGTAACTTCAGCACTGTTACAATTGTCTGCTGAGTGAATAAGGAGAAAATCACTTTAATGTACGAGTTCGGATTGATATAAAATATTATTCTCACAATGGCCTAGATGTAAAGACTGAAACAACATTTTCCTGTTAAGAGTTGTTCACTGAAGTACAATTAGTACTGAGAAGAGACGATGCCTTCATTACTACTTGTAACTACCAGCAGTGGGTAAAAGGTCATTTTGTCCAATTCTTGAGCTGAAGAGGTCTAAGCAGCGCAGTTTAAAAGTATTCTCTCATGCACGGCAGTTCCAAACAAAAGAAAATCTGTCATGTTCTTATCTCACTCTTAAGACACTTCCCAAGGCATTAAATCTCCTTCCACTAATGAAAGTATTTTTACTTTCTTCTCCCAAAAAGGACAAGATTGAGGTTGAGGAAAGGCAAGAAGCTCATGAAGGAATGCAGTTTCCAGTGAGATCTCCAAACTTCCCGTCTGCAAGCTTTGGTCTCCAAAAGTATAAATCCTTATACTTGGAAGATACTACAGAAATTCACCAAGTCTCAGAAGAAAAGTAGACATTTTCTATTAATTACAGTCAATGGAGAATCAACTGCTGTCTTTCCTAGGGCAGCTATGGCTCGACACTGATACTGGCAAGTAAATGAGGTGACAGACATCAGTGGTTTCACAGACACAGCCATCTCACTCCTGCTGTCTGCATCCTCTCCTGCAGCTCCTAAGAGCCAAGTCTCCTTGGTACTCCAACCCCAGTGAGATCCTGCTATCTACAAATAGGTCAACACTGGGCAACATCGAAAACCGGACCACCACTTAGCAACAGTAATCCAAGTGCAAGCATCAGGAAGCCATGGGTCTATCTTCAATTCCCTCAGCGCTCCTTTAACATGTTGGCGGAGAAACTGGCATGGAAAACAGAGACATGCTGATTAACCGTGGTATAATGGGACTGGGCAAGGCTACAAACTTGTCTTGTGCTAACACCTCTCATTTAGAGCTAAATGACTAAAACAACCCAGAGCAGTGAAAGTTTCTACTCTGCAACTTCCCGGAGCATTAGCATGCACATTCAGACAGAAGTCTTTCATTTTAGGCACTGCCTTTTATCTAGTTATGACTTCCTTTCCAGAAGACTCCCAATAATGTTTCTGGAAATCCTTAACTCCTGTTTGGAGTCAGAGAAAATTCCCATTCAGAGACAAGGGTGTTAGGTTGACTGAGGGAGCTGGAATACTTTTTATCTCAGTACACAAAACCTGTAAAACATTTGCATTTTCCTTGAGCATACCACCATTGAACAGCTCTTTGCCAAGAGTAAAATGACATGTTTTAATCTTTCTGTCTCGTATTTAAACCAGACTCTGGAGACACACTTTTCCTTATACTCAACTCTATGACACTGAAAAGATCACACTGTAGCTTCACAATGGGATTGCCTGCGTTTTTGTTCCCACACACAAAGCTCTTACGTTCTAAAATTAAGTTGTACTACCTTGTTCTGCTGCAAGTCACTGAAGATCAATTATAAAAGCACTCTGCTAATTTGCAGACAAAATATCCTATAAATAGAAGCCTACTAAGAAAAATACTGTGTAAATAGAAACTTTCCCTTTGTTCATAAGTAGAGACTTTTTCTATTAAAAAAATCCTCCAGCCAGCTAATTATAATACTATTTGGCAAACCATTATCTCCAGGAGATTGCTTATTTCCACACAACCTTAGTTCTATTACTGCCAAGTATGCCTGATTAAACGTTCTGCTGTTTAACGCAAGCCACATTTATTACGTGAGCACAGATTCAGACCTCCTTCAGTATTTCAGCATTCTGATCTCAGACCTCGGGTGGGATGGAGTAAGATAAGCAGTGAAGTCAAACAGCTTTGATACTGATGCACTTATTAAACAAGTACAATCAGCACAAGAATTAAGCTATGTGTTCTATTACACAAACTAATATATAGAGTGGTATCAGCAGACTCTTTGCACATTAATCCTTGTTTTATGAGCACAGCTGTGAATGCTGACGATATACTCTTCAACTTTGGCTTCAAAGTTCATATTCTGCAGTTTAATGTACCAATGACTTTTTTTCCAAAAGGTTTTATAAACTACACTTTCATTTACAAACCTGTAAACAGAATCAAGTTTTTCTATCTTAAGTTAAAAAAATGCATTTCAGAGCATTTTCTTTAAGAAACAAACTTTATGCAATCATAAAGGCAAGCCTACGTCTGCCCACAGAATCATAGAATGGTTTGGTTGGAAGGGATCTTAAAGATCATCCAGTTCCAACCCCCCTGCCATGGGCAGGGACACCTTCCACTAGACCAGGTTGCTCAAAGCCTCATCCAGCCTGGCCTTGAAGACAGCCCGGTATGGGGCATCCACAGCTTCTCTGGGCAACCTGTTCCAGTGCTTCACCACCCTCTCCAGGAAGAACTTCTTCCTGATATCCAATCTAAACCTCCCCACTTTCAATTTAAACTCGTTACCCCTTGTCCTGTCACTACAGGCCCTTGTAAAAAGTCCCCCCCAGCTTCCTTGTAGCCCCTTCAGGGACTGGAAGGCTGCAATAAGATCTCCCCAGAGCCTTCTCTTCTCCAGGCTGAACAAGCCCAACTCTCTCAGCCTTTCATAACAAGAAGAGGTGCTCCAGCCCTCAGAGCATCTTCGTGGCCTCCTCTGGACTCGCTCCAAGTGGTCAATATCCTTCTGATATTGAGGGCTCCACAGCTGGATGCAGCACTCCAGGTGGGGTCTCACAAGTGCAACAGCCCTATCTCCTACAACTTTTGAATTTATTAGCCATTTCCACCTACATTTGTTAAAATGTACCACTAAGAAATGTTAAGTCTGTAAAGGATCATTAAAATAGGGGACCAAACAGAGACGCAATCCTATTAATTCTTGGTCATGAAGCAACTTTAATGTGAGCTCAATCTTATGAGATGACACAGATCCTATCCAGAAAACATAATCCTGATCTTGGGAAAAAAGCAAACTGCTTTCTGTTCTAGTGAATCACCCACAAACTCTTTGCAGGTGATCCTCTCAAGTTCTGCTGCTCGCTACAGTTAGGTTATAGCTCCTTGAAGCCTCAAACCGAGCCATTTTGTTAGATACGTCACACGCAGTAACACAGGCCTTGCCGTAAGGAATTCCGAATCTAAACCTGACGAATGAACTACCTGGTTTGATCCCAGCTCTGCACTCCGCCACCTCTGTAAGCTGACTTCACATAACCCTTGCCTGCCAGAGGCACACACTCCGTCACAGGCCATGCGAACACCAGCAGCGTCAGCCTGTCCAGAAGCTGCGCGCGGAGGGAGCGCGGGAATGTGAAGGAAGGGAAGGCCGGAGCCGAGCTAGCGGCTTCTCCGGTGGTTTGTGCTCGATAAACCGGGCACACCACAGCCCCGCTGGGGACAGGCCATGCTTGCAGCAAAGACTCCCCGCACGGGGTCTTCCCCCCTCGCTCCCTTCGGGAGAAGGAATGCGGGAATGCCCAGCGTTCCGGGCAGGGACGGCTCCTCGGACCAAGGCCCGGGCGGAGCGGGCCCGAGACGGGGGTAGCGGCGCGGGGCTGTGGGGCGC
>NW_010272967.1:6429-16327 GCF_000690775.1 Eurypyga helias | reverse complement strand
CCACTGATGTGCAGGAAAAGGATGGAAGTCAGGCCAACAGATTCCATTTTTCCAAGGTGCTTTCCCCAGCCTGTGTCCAAAGTACATGCCAACACAGGAAACCTCAGAACATTGACAGCTTTTTCCCTATCACGTAAGACGCAACTTGTACAGAGATCCAGGCTTAGAGGTGCAAGGAAAAACATGGAATGAGATTGCAAAGACAGTAAAACTCATGCAGGAAAAGTTTGGCACACGTATAAATGCAGAGGGCAGCTTTTTCCTTTAAAAGTCAAAGTTCACCTCACAGTAATTTCATCCCACAGCAATTTTCTAATTGTTCATTAAAAACACATTAATTGTATATGGAATGCATAATTTATCACTGTTTGGAAGTGAAAATAAAAAACCCCAGGGGGGGCAAAAGTTGGCATGAAGTCAAACTTCTGATTTATCCCTATAAAATCTGTCCCTGGGTACTGTTAATTATTATAACTTACAGGAGAAGACATTAAATTTCTACTTCAAAAAGTATTTTAATGAAACCATCCACTGATACACAATATTGGAATAAAGCACTACATCTTTCAGGGGAAATCTGTGTATGCTTATGTTTATTATACTTATCTCACAAAGCTGTATTTCTGCATGAGTGCAAAACCAATATTCGGTATTTGTCATTCCAAAAAAACCCCCACCTGGCAACCAAAGAGCAGGAAAACCCTGCACCATCACGCTACATGGTCTCATGATTACTGTCTCCTCTTTTAATGAAGACATAGCACACCACTTTGTCGGCCTAATTTACACTATAGATCAAAACTATGTGAAATTTTCGAATTCTCTATGGGCCTGCCAACTCTATGGCTTTCAACACACGATATTAATCAGTTTACAAAACCAGCATCTGTGTACAGTGGCAAAAGATTGCTAGGGTGTGTTTAATCTGGCGCTGAACTTCTGACTCTCCAAATAATACTATGACGACTTCACCCCTACCAGTAACAGCTGAAACCTTCCGTTCCAGTCAAATCTTTCTAGCCTGTTTGTTCAAACAATCTAAAGGAGAAAAGTAATTACCACAGTACTGTGCACTTGCAATTTTTCTTTCAGGTCTTCCAGCAAGCCCATTTGCTTTTCTAACAATAGTTTACTAAGAACTTGCACTTTCTCTCTCACTGTAGACATCGGTGCGTGCACGCAGATGATATACAGATATGTGCACAAATGTACACACCCCGGTATATCTGAGATACAAAAACACACAAACATACCTACATACATACATACAAACTCAGCATATACAGAATTTAAACCACCTCTACTCACAGGACTGTATTTTATCCCAGGAATCAAAGCAAGGTTTTGCCTAATCAGATGCCTGGGACATCACTCCACAGTCTCAGTGCTCATTCCTGGATAATGCTGGCGCAGATCATCTGCCCTGCCAGATTCATCCTCAGAAAAGGAACAGTTATTTAGGTGCACCATGCGGCCTTACTAGAAAACAAGCGTTTTCCAAATCATTACAAGCTGCTTTAGGAGTGACATGGAGCTTCAGTACGTGGGCAACAATTCTGCACTTATCTACACAATAGGCTAAAGAGGGGCTTTTGGTGTTTGGGTTTTTTTTTTAATCTGCTTAAGTGCCGAGTCATCCAAATGCCCATTTATTCCATTAGGTTGTGAAAAAAAACTGATTTCCTGACACACTAAATACCAGTGTGCTGCATGCTAGGAGTATGAGAAATGGCCTGCAATGTACTCCCTGAAGGGCAAGGCCACCTTCCAGGGTTGGGAGCAGCCAAAGACCCCGAGGGGTCCGCTGGATTTGCCCTACCCCCTGCCCATCCACATCAGCCTAGGAGAGCTGCTAACATCTGGAGAAAAACAGGGTGGGAGCCAGGGCAAGGATATGTGCACTGACAGCTACAACTTGCTCAAATGTTACTTTTCATTTCCGTGATGAAGAGGAAAGAGAAAATCTGCAGAGAAAACAGAAAACCTGCACGTTTATGTTTGAATCATTGCATGTTGACATCATTAGGATCCACATTCCGTGCTTACTGCGGCAAAACTGGCAGTAAGGGCCTCACTTCAGCCGTCAGTAGGAGGGATATGTCCCAGTTGGCAGAAAGTGTGTTTCTGTTTATTTTACATTTGATTTGTTACCCAAATTATTAAATATATAATCTCTTACTATGTGGCACTTACAAAGTCTTTCATTTAAAAAAAAAAAAAGAAAATTCCCCAACTAATTCGCTACCTAAAACGAGGAGGATGTCCCTCTCGAGGCAAAGAGGTCACTCTCACGGCATAGCTTGAAAACACTGGCAGAGGAAATTCCCTTTTGCTCTTTTCTAAGGTACAGGAGAGTTTGTGGACTTTCAGCTCCTTTTCTTTAGCCTGATCAAGTAGACAACAAAGTTTCAACAGGTCCAGCCCTAACCCTCTGACAATAAGCCGTTCCCTGCCTCCGCTTCCACTTACAGCTTCTTGCTGGAGGCATCCGATGCTCCAAGGCAAGCTCTGATAGAAGAGCCTTGCTGTCTGCAGTGCCCTCATTACAGCCGCCCCGTTTTCCCATCTGCCTGTGCTCGGCGCTCCAGGTAAATGTCACAAAGGTCACTTTGTTAATTCAATACCAAGACCACATTAGAAACCATTTACACAAGGCTGGAAAAGTCAGTGTCCTTTTTAATACTGACGTTAAGGTTTTCTTAATACTGTACAGTCACAGCAATGAATTTCAATTGCGGAGGAATAAGGTACCTTGCAAAGGTTAGCATTATCCCAAGACAGACATCGCGGCCAGGTAATTCACACCTGGAGATGACTGTTTTTCTCCCCAGATTCACACACGTCACTACGCCTTAGACAACTCCAGGAACGTGATGTTAACAGGGCTTATTTCCCAGCAGGTATCACTCACTGGGAGGTCCCAGCAGGCAGGGCTCCAGTTTGACCAAATATGTGGAAGGAACAATGTGGAAGGCTTTGGATGGGAGGGGACAAGAATGGGACAAGCCCACCCCACAGGAGAGCTCCACAACAGGCACCTACTGCAAAAAAAGTCCACAGAGCTTCAACGTATGCCGTGAACCCCCAAAACTCCTGCAGGCACCCTTCTTAAGACCTCAGGAGGACCAGAAACTGCAACTGCCAGTGGAGATGTGGGGATACTGATCTCTCCGAATGCCACACAAGATGTTAGGAAGCCCAGCAGAGAAAGGGTGGAGAAACAGTCCCTGGCAATCTGACCTTTAGGGGAAAATTCCCTTCTGATCCCAAATCTGGCAGCTGTTTTCACTGTGGGTGTACGAGCAGAGGACAACAGGTTGGCACCTGCAAGGGCTGATGCTAACAGGACTGCATTGTCCCTTTCCTCCACTCTTCCTCCAACCTGCCTCTTCTGTGATCATTTAGGGAGTTTTCTCCCCTAGATCTCAGGTGCAGGTTTGTCACGTATTTAAGGAGATGCACCCAACTGAAGTCCAAAGCTACAAGACACACAAAAAGACGTAGCGGCATTTAGAGCTGCTGGGCTGGATCCAGAGTCCAACCATACCCAGGCTCTGCAGCGCACGGTGAGCACAGCGCTGTCACGGGACGTATTGTCCTACTCCCCTTTCCTCCGTGTAAATCGACTTTCTGTCATGATGGACAAAACGACCACAGGACAAAAAAAAAAAAGTACAAAGCAGGATTTACAAGAAGACAGAAGCAGTGGATGGGATGTGTTCATTAGCTGTAGCCATTCCACTCCTGACAGTTGACAATTAAGTGCGGGGCTGGAAGCATTACGGCTAATCCCCTGTACAAACCATGAAGCCGTAGCTGACACTAACCGCCGGGTTGTTACGTGCTGGAGACTCACCATTTCTATTCCGCGTGAGGTTACCACGCACCTGCGCAGGAAGGCTGTTAACCGGCAGACAAACGACACGACGAGCAATCCTTTTGCCACTCAAAAGGACGCAAAGGGGTAGTTTTCAGCCCCTCTTCAGCTTATTAGGGCTGCGAACGCCAGGAATGCACTTCACGTGGCGACAGCTGGGCGAGGGAAGCCCTTCAGCACTTACAACCAGGAGTGACGATCGCAAAGAAGGAATACGGTTTATTCAGTCACAGCTTTGGGAGGCATCTGCCGAAGATTTTTGGGAAAATGTTTGGTGTTCATAATTTTAAAAGACCAACTTCCTCCCAGGAGACAAACAGGCTATTCCTAGGAGTGGATTTTGGAAACCGTTAGCTGCTCACTTTTTTATACTGCAGAGGAACGTATACGTCAGCCCGAAATGTACAAAAAAACCAGAAACAACTTCAGGAAGTTGCTGACAGATCGTATACGAAGAAGACAAATTCTCATCACACATTCACTGAATTACCTTTTAAAATCTAATTTATGGTCAGGCTAACTCTTGTCTCATTTGGAGCTTACCAGCGTCAGGACGATCAGCATTTTATGCAGCCATCGACAATAGTCGTGTCGTACCCTTCTACTGCAGGAACCTCAAGGCATTTTTCCATCCTTCACTGGAGTTCGCAGTTGCTCAGCCTTAACTGCGACAAGCACCTCCCCGTCCGCGTTTCACTTTGTGAAGAAGCTGCAATGGGACACGTGCAAGGCTGTGGCAGCATCACAGAGCAGTTTGGGAAAATGAGGTTTTAGAACTGGTATGATTGATAACCTGACAGAAAAAATAGAGGAAAACCCTACCTCAACGGGGACTGGCCTCAGTGTCAGATTTATTCATGGGAAGGACCACAGGACCTTTACCCAGCCAAGGAGAAGCACTTGGGATGAAACCCCTGCATCAACATTCATTTAGCTGACTGAGAAAACAGGGAAAGTTAACCCCAGCTCCAGGAGTGTCTGCCTGCATTTTTTGATGTTTTTTAGTCATGCAATGACCCAGACCGACCCTGCATAAAGGTTTACTTAATTCTGACACAACCCATTTACCTACCATATGGGAACAGAGCATTTAGTGGCAAAGCCTGAAGCCCAGCAAAGGGTGATGCAGGGAAACTCCTGGCGATGTAAGAGATGTCAGGAACAATCAGAACTAATGAAATAGTTATTGCTACCAGGTATTTGGCATATTAATGCACAGAGACAGATCTCATTTGCTGAGACAGAGTCTGGCAATATAAATTATCGGACACTCAAATACTATCACATTCCACGTTTAAGAGCCATTTGAATTGTACTCAGGTAGTTTCACTGCAATCTGAGGAATGTGTTAATAAATACAGGACTGAATCACACCACTGATTTGTAAGTGGAATTTCTCATTAAAACCTGTCAAGAGTATTACTTTAAAAAAAATTAATGGTATAATATAGCCCAGGGTTCTGCTGTAACATACTCCTGACGGTATAGCTCTGAGTCTCATGGGTGATGGATAACCTTGTTGGCTCTGTGTTGTCACTACAGTATCGTTCTTTTGGACTTCTGCTGCGGCCAGTGGTCTCGCTGCCACCAGCAGCAGTGGGTGTCCAGCAGACGAAACAACCAAGCAAGAGTCTACACCTGATTCGCACAGACTCAGCAAAAGCCTGGAAATTCCCCGCTCTGACACTTCCACTTAGCATTCTGCTCCGGTTTCTCTCTTTTGGAGTTGAGCTTGTTCTCCTGAGTCTCACAGGTTTGGTGTCCTGAGGAAAGCTAGCTGGTTTTGTAGTTACTGGCAGATGCACTTGTCATTCCCGGGATGTTCTGCAAGCTCTGGTATGACAAGGTATGAAAAGAAACACAACACCGACAGCCCGGACTCGGCACACACAGGGATGCTCCCAAGATTCTTCATCGATGTCCTCACTCCCAGTACTTCAAGAATTTGTGATAAAGACAGATTAATCTTATGTAAGGAGCATCAGGGGGGAAAAAAAAAAAAAGAGCGGCAGAGTATTATTTTATAGCATGTTTGAGATTAAAACCATTTCATACTTGATTCACAAAGAACAATTTGCAGTGAAGCGACGGTGCCAAGGGATTTGGGTGGCTCCAAGCCAGCGTGCCCATTTAAGTAGGAAACCTCCCCTCGGTCAGGATGGGAAAATGTGCTCATTAAGAGAGTCATGGCGCTGCCCCATTTGTGACTGGTTGGTTGAGCACAAGGCATTACTCACCACCTCGAGTGGCCACTGTCCTTGCGGTGATATCACTTTCCATTGATTGTAATTGAGTTCTATTAATGATGTAATTCAATTAGACACAAATCAAGAGATAACTAATACTTTTAATAACATAACACCAGCTTCTGACAAATTTTTTACAGATGGAAAAGCTTGATAGAGTTACTGGTAACAGAATATCCCCCTCTGGAGAGATGTTAACAACCCTTTTAATATCAATACACCTGCTATAGCAAAGCTATTTACTTGCAGAGAATCAGTGTCTATGTGAGCTTATAAGGAATGCAAATGATCAACAACAAATTGTGTTAGGAGGGTTTTGTTAATGTGAAGGTGTCTCCGTGGAAGACAGTGAAGATTTACTCAGGTTGAGAATCTGGCCTGATGTATCAAAACAACCTCTCCCTCTCTTTTTCTAATTGTTTAAATCATTAAAATTTGATGGATTAAAAAAAGATCTGATTTATTCTCCATTACTGCGGGCTTAGAGAATTGTGTGGGCAGTATGGAAATACAGCTGTTTACCCAGTTTTCTCCTGAATCTTTCATCCAGATGACCTTTATTTCAGATTAATGAAAACAAAGAATGAGTAACGTTTGTGTGAGAGGGAGATTACAGCGAACTGCCATGTGTAACAGCCTCCGCCAGAACTGCCTGTACTTCTTGTAACACACACCCGCTATACCAAAGCACACGGCTGTTTTAACTTCCACAAACTGAGTATCCCCTTGCTTTCAGTGTCAAAAACGATTAGTCAGAAATCTAAAAACGCAAGCCCCATGATGTTTGTGAAACGTGCTGCACGTGCAACACCCTCAGTCCTTCAGCACCTGGAAACCTTACGCCTTCACACCTTCCAAGCATCCTTATACCGCCGTTTGCTAAATGTCCTATCAACACTCGGACCACGGGAGCTATCAGCCCCTTCTGGCATCTCTGTCACAGGCACGGGATATTTCTGTGTGTATAAATCACTGCGGACACTGAAAAAAAGCCATTCTGACAGCATCCAGTGGTATGAAACTGCCTCCGTTTTGCATCCTCTTAATCATGAATGGTAAAACCAGCGTTGTCAGACTCAGTTATCTTTCAACTTGCTTCACGCTGTTTCTCACACAGGAGGACATGGTATTCATTGTGTCCAGGGAAAATAAAAAGGTCCAGAGGCCCTGTAAATAAATACATAAAAATCCCAACGTTCTTTTCAACAGCAAAGTCTAAATCTAAGACCATTAACTACTTTCATATGTATGACAGACTTCTCAATAATTCATCTAAACCTTTTCAATCTTCTGAGAAGAAAACCATGTAGAAAGCTTCCTTCCGAAGCAGAATGGGGGACTGTGGGCCTTTCTGTCAAATTTATAAATAAGACGTGGGAAATCAGGATAACCAGTCACACCAGTAGCACATTCGGCACCATCTATAATACAATAAAGGAGGGACGTAGGAAACGGGATTCTCACTTCGGAGAAGAGAAACACAAGCACCATGACATCTGGAAAACGAGCACGAAATGTGCAGAAGTTGATGAGTGTGGGGAAAACCCCACATCACTGCAACCATATGAAATATATATATATACATGAAATGCCACCTACACCCACCTCCTGAAATACACACCCCGCTCTGCTGGACCACCCCCATAGCCCTCATTCAGCCTGTTCCACACGCAGTTCAGCACAAACTCCAACCAAAACCATGACTCCTAGCTACAGTCCTACAGAAAAGCTGCATCGGTCCCTCCCTGGGATCTGGCAAAAGTGCCTGCCACCAAGACAACAACCAAAACCTCAACCCGAGCAACAGAACACGTTGCTTCTTCCACAGGTTGGTGCATTTGGATCTCACCAGGAGCACGGTCTGTGGTGTCTTCAGCACCAGGGACAATCAATGGCAAAGTTTTAAGGGCTTTTTCCCTCTTCTTCTGAACATCAGAAGGCAGAGAAGAAAGAAAATAAAGCAAGGGAATATTGACAAAGCCCCTCAGAATCTTCTTCCCCCGATGCTTCTAAGAGGAAAAAAAGAATAAATATTGTGGATAGAAACTCAAAAGAATGCTTTTAAAACGCTTTTTAGTCTTTGGCTAGTGAGGGGAAGAGTGATGGAGAGAGGCTCAGGGGGACGGAGGTTCATGCCTGAGCTCTGCACCGAATGAGTCCTTCCGGGTAGTTGTGGGCTAAGGATGAAACACCCAACTCTGCTACCAGACCCCAGCTAGCCCACTCTTGCTCATTAAGTCAACTCTGCTCCTAGGGAAGCAACCTTCAGCCTTTAATTGCAACGCTTTGGGAAGTCCTGCCTTTAGAAAGAAACGCTTTACGCAATTACACCAATTGACCTTGTCCAGAGCTGTCATGTTTCATCTAATTACTGTCCCTGGAGCTTGACAGCCAGACAGAAATGCCCACCAGTTTAGCGGCAGGTCACACCGTTAACACAGGCACGAGCCTTCAGACACTTCCTGATTTCTCAGATCTTCTGAACCAGATTTGGCTACTGGGCACCTTTACGTTCCTCCTCAAACTCCACTCCAAGGAAAATGGGACAAGGAACCTGGACTAAGCCTCTAGAAAGCATGCTCCTGATGTCGGTGTTGAGCTATGCCAGCAGTAACCCACTCCGGCTCAGCGGGATCGCTCCTGCCAGCAGCACAGCTATCGGCGTGGGATGGGCAGGGACCGGCTGCGCAGGCAGCAGCACAGGCAGATCAGACTGCCCGGCCCTTCAGGGCAGCGCCGGAGCATCCATCCAGGATCAATCTGTTCAGCTTGTCAGAAAGGATATGAAGATGTGCCTGTGCTGTACTTCATACCTTCTCAGGGAGAATTCACTGTTAATTTTCTGGGTAAAGGCATAGCAAGAACCAGTGGCAAGAAACTGAAGCCAAGCAAATTATTCAGATGAGAAACAAAGGAAAAACCAGCAAGCAAAAAGCAACCCAGTGAATGCCTGAAGTATGTTCTCCAGTCCAGCACCGGTAAACAGGTGAAGTTATATGGAGTGTCCACATGCAGAACAGAATAAATGAGTAAAAGATTCCACTTGCAGTGGAAGCATTCTCTGTTCCTATCCTGGCCGCAAGACCTCAAGCACATGCACAAGAGTCTCGTATACAGGACTCCAGTGAGGACTTCTCCTTAGTTGCTTCGTCTTGAGACCCACATCTGTGACCAGCCAGGCAGAGGGTACAGACTTCGTGCCACTGGTTGTTATGACAACCTCTCTCTACCCCGTGTACCCAAGAACAAGCAGGGACCTGCAGAATAATATTTAGCTTCAGTCCCATTTATAAGAGTATAACCCTACTTTCTCAATCTTTCATTGTAGAAACTACCCATACCCAAAAGTAACCTTCCTGCTACTCCTAACAACACAGCCTATGCCTGCAGTGCTGCACCAAGACATGGTCAAGCATCAGGCAACTGTGGAGACGGCAGAAGGTACGCAGTGGGAGTAAACAAAAACTTCAGAAACGGGAGACAAGAACAGAGCAGTGATGTTGAAGAGGGAAAAGAAGAAAGCTATAAGCAAAGGCAACTTGGAAATACAGAAATGTAGCTCCTCGCCTGTGCCGGACAAACAGAGTCCTTGTCAGCACAACATCTGAAGCATCCATTGACTGACAGGGTATACAGGACGTGGACACTATGAAACTCTGAAACTATTATTATATATAAATGATGAAAATACGAACTAGAAGACTGTCATTCATTGCATAGCTCTTCTGGTGATTGAAGAGCTGACCTTAGCTCAGCTAATCTACAGAGCCTCTCA
>NW_010272967.1:2065-6415 GCF_000690775.1 Eurypyga helias | reverse complement strand
CCCCCCCATCCACTCCCCAGCGAGCAGCCCCACCTCCCACAGTACGTCCTCATCCCACGGCACGTCCATGTTCTGCAAGCACCACCCCCGTGATGGGGAGAAACACTGCGTTTTGTAACGCAGCGTCACAGGACCCTCCAACCACCCCACCCTTGTCAACCACAACACAGGTTTTCCTAAACCCCCGTCTTGGTGGCTGGGGCTGTTTCACTGCCCAGGAAGCCATGTGCACAGAGCAGAAGCTTTTCCATGTAATTTGCAGTATCTTTATTTTACACTTTATCTATTTTCGTCACCCTTTGTTCTTGCTCTAAGAGCCCAGAAGCAAACAACAGTGAGTATTTGTTTCATTGAGTCAAACTTCTCAGCTCGTCAAGACGTTGTTTCCCAAAACAGATGGAAATTGGTATCAAAGCCTCGGCATTTACCATGTTGGTGGTTGTTCACGTTCTGATCCCAAGCTGGAAGAGGAGGCACCCTGTCATCCCAGGAAAGTGTGACCATGGTCTAGGTGCACACAATCAATCCAGTGAATCTGACTGTTCATAAATCACCATAAAAATAAACAAGATCATCAAAACATCAGTCGTCTTCCTGTTTAAAACTCCACTTTGCAGGGCAAGAAGACACACAGTTTTCAGCCAATAACGTGATTTCCAAGGAGATACTATTCCTTCAGCTTCTCTATTTGACAACCAATATTTTGCTGAAACTTGGGGCAGCAATTTAGAGTAGTTTTCAATGTATTTTGAATACTTCAGAGCATTTATAAAATTACAGCACATGTCGGCATTACCATCGACAAATGACTGCCATCAACCGAGACAGAAATTGAGACATTTAACGGCGCGTTTATCGTGCCTCTCCGAGAATTCAGTTTCCTTTATAGCGCAGACATCTCCAAACTCTCGAGCGAGATGTTCTGTCATTAGCCCAATTTAGCTGTAGCCCTTCACATTGAAGCTGAAATTGAGAAACATTGTCAGAAAGAAACAATTCTGCTAGGTTTACAATTATCTGATGTGTTACCTTTCAGGAATAATACACTCTATTTTAACAGTGAATTTACTGTCAGAAATAAGGAGATATACTTCACTCTCAGTCATCGTTTTCCATAGTTTGGTAGTTTTCCTTAAAGGAGTGTGTGCAGAAGACCCAACAGAGAAGATCTCAAATGCCCGAGGCTCTCCACCCGTATTAAAAGAAGATTCCCAAGCATCAAGCATCCTTTCATCTGGCAGAGGAGACACTGTTGCTTTTCAACAGCAGAAGTGGTAAAACAGACTGTGAAGTTTATTGAAGGGGATGGGGAGGAGGAGATAGGTAATGGACACATGAAGTAGATTTATTTCACGAGGACCAGAACCAGTAACACTTTAAGCCATCCCCACAACAAACATTTGAGGATAAATTCTTCAAAGTGAACATCAGAAACATCCACCAGGGAGCCTGACAGAAAATGACATAAACACCGGTACCAAAGCCAGTTCCCTGCAAACCACCTGAGCTCAGCTCTGCCCGCACCACAGCTTCACAGTCTGGATAAGGAACATTGTGGCACTCAATTTCTGGCAGACTCATTTTCAGGCCAGCATGGAGAAAGGAATTCCCTTGGGCAAATTAAAAGTAAGGATGTTTAGAGACTCTGGCAACAACCCGGTGGCAGATGCCTTCCAGAGGAGGGGCGACCGCATCTGCACCCTGCAGACTTGGGTGCTGCCTCCTGAGCCGATGCTCTCGCTCCTGGGCATCAGTGCCACCATCCAGCCCGGGGCACCATGGCTACGGTACCAGGGATATAAGGGAAACGAGGCCAGGGCCAGCATGTTTACTTTGGATTCCAATGGAAATAAAAATTGAGGTCAATGTTTCACCCAAGGGATAATTTTAACAGAGCAAGTGAATTTTTTTTTGCCTTTAGTTAATTAATCATGAAAGTCTCGGTGGAATTTGTCAGTATACTTTTTATTCAAGCAAGGCGAACATTTTAAGAAATTTCCATCTATTTGTATTACAACAAAGAGACTGGCTGCACTGACTCATGCTGTTACGGATCTGCCGTTCAGCAGAAGGGAAAATTAGGCATGTGAAAACGTTGTCCCTCTCTTTTAAGTGTCAGCTCCGTTCACAACCACCTTGCTCAATACGTGCAGTGACGAACTTCTGCCCATCATATCAACCAAGGGATCTGCAATTGCAAACCTGAGGCAAGAGCCTACCTGTTGGCTGATGTGTCGCCTCCGAGTCGGAGTGTCCCCACACCTGCACAGCAGCACAGATAAGCCTTCTCTTAGCCTAGCACGGAATGGAACCGGCGAGATTTAGTCTGGTAAGATGTTAAAATACCAGGAAAGGACAAATTTCTTTCACATCTTACTCACATTAGCACATTTGTTGAAGCCTCTACGACAACCTTTTCCACCAAGAACGGAGGTGCAAACCCACTGCAGAGTTTTATCCTTGCAGCTGGCTATGCCATGCAAGCAGGCACTGAGGAAACACACCATTTTGTGCTGTTATTTCATAAAAATGTTTAAAAAATCAGTACTGGCCCTCTAAAGAACATCTGGTAGAAAATCCATGTGCTGAGCATCTGATGAATGACTCTGAGAGAGTTATGTCAGCTGTCATGTCAGTGGATTGACAGCAGTCTCCCATCAGAAGGGGGCAACCCAGGCGTCACTTGCAACACACGCTCAGGGACCGAGCCCAGGCAGCACCCAGAGGTGTCAAACAGCAGGCGACTGGGAAATACCAGCCCACGTACACTGTGACTGGCAAAAGACTGGTGCTGTGAGACAGGACGGGGATGAAACACAAGGCTGGCTGCTTCCTTGGCAGTGGAGCGAAAGCCCAGGTGGGTTGGGAGAAGGCAGCACTTGCTCCTCCATCTCCAGCCAGGCTGCTCCAGGGAAATGAGAACAGCATGGTCAGTGCACCAGCTGTGAAGTTAAGCTCAGTCCGATGATGTGAAGAAGTTGCCCTGCAAGCTGCACCTAGAACCAGCAGTCCCACAGGTTTTCTTCTCCAAGTTTGAGTAGCACAGGTGTATTTATTAATCATTTTGATCCTGGAAGCCCTCACCGCCATCCTGCTGTCAACCTGCGCAGCAAGCCCTTACAGTCCCGTACCAAAGATCTTACCTGTCCCCGTATAAAACAGTCAAAGAAAGATGTGTTCAGACCGGAACACATGGAGACTATCTTGTGGCAATGCCATCTCCTGGGCCCTGGAACCGACCTTTCACACCAAGTTTTGCATTGGGAAGGACGAGAGAGTAGCAGTCAAGGATAAATGAACCAAGTCTGAAATCCTGGACATGGCTACACTTGGCACGATCCCACTGAAAACAAACATACCTGACTGTGTATTTGAAGCAGCGTTGGTCTTGCATCCCTATGAACATGGAGAAGGGGAAAGTGAGGACAAAAAGACAAGCCAAGAAGAGCTGTATGCAAAAATATTGAAGAAACTGTAGAAAGAAGATGACTACTCAAATGTAAATTTCTGATCCTCAACGAAGCTCATTTCCACTTCTAAAACTAGTCTTGTGAACACAAGGAGGTCACCCCACTCCTGTAGTACACGTGGTGGCTCACACACCTTGTAACACAGAGGGCAACCGCAGCGCATGTGAAATGGATGCTGTGACAGGTCACCGGTGATTTATACTGCACCACTCACAGAAGTGATTGCCATAGCACCCAGGCATCGTCGGGCTCTGACATGCTGCACTAACACTAAATTTCTCACCAAGATCTAGTGGGAGTCAAAGACACCAAACACAGATGCCATTCACAAAAAAAAAAACACAAACCACCAACCTTGAGATTGAGTTAAATTCCCACCTACAGATACAAAAAAAGGGAAGGAATTTGTGGTTACTTTAATACACTCACAGAACAAACCACACAGCACATAATGATCAAACACTACGTAATTTACATCTGCCTTTGCCAGGAACACGCTTTCCACGGACTCTCCAAAATGGCAAACGCTGCCCATCATCTGCTCTTCCGTCCACATGCAGGCGATTTTAACCAGGAAAAGTCTGATGATGTGCTTTACTTTCTGTCTCATCCCCCAAAACATCCTGCCCCTCATACACAACAGCAAACACCAGGCGCAGGACTCGACTCCGGCGCGGAAGCAGCGCATCCCTGCGCGCGCGTGGACGCGTCGCTGCCCTTCGGTACCAAAGTTTTGAGCACAGCCCTGCACGCCCACGGCAGCTCTGGCCAGGCAACGAGAGGGGAGCCAGTCCCATTTTGCAGCATCTCCAGGAGCCCTTTGTCAGCAGCGCGCGCTGCCCGCCCGTGCCCCGCCGTGCGGGGACCCTGGCAAGCCCAG
>NW_010272967.1:0-1949 GCF_000690775.1 Eurypyga helias | reverse complement strand
GCTGACCTGGGATGGCGACAGGGGATGCTCAGGGAAGCACCGACTCACAACAACCCCCGGGGCTGCGACGCCGGGAAAACTTTGCCCGTTTGCAGCTTGTGAAGCGCAGCACGAGGGATTTGGGTGCAACGCAAAGAGGCCACCTTCAAGATCAGTGTGATGAACACCTGTGTATCATAGATGGAGTGTGGAACACACAACCAATACGTGCAGCTGGAAAACAGGCTATTTCTTCCATGTACCACAAAACAATACTGACGCTGTGGGAGCAATGGGTTTGCAGCACATCTGGCCCCCGACACAGCACACAGCTCCCCTTGCCCCTCGGGCACTCGCACACGGAGGCTCTCGCTCCATCCCCTCCTTTGGCAGCAAAGGAGGCTGCAAGTCAATCATCTTTCATGAAGGAGGATCACTGCCATGTCTCCCATCTCCCAGCCTTTAAGCTGGAAAGGCAAGCGAGACACCTATTCATTATCCTGCTCCGACTGCCCAGGTCCCACCTTCCACGCAAGTAATTGCAGAGGACAATGCTGGGGACTCGCGTGCACAAGCGCGCACACGCGCGCATGCAAAATCAACCTCCTGGTTTGGTAGAGAAGCATCTTCCAGTTTACTTGCTAACTCCCCAAAATGAGGACAATCCAAAGCTACACCCGTTTGTGTAAAGGAAGCACCACCTCCGTGGACGATTGCCATTTGCATACAGCTGATAACCTGGGCTGTGCCAGAAGACACTGAGGATCTTTTCGGGAAACGCGCCGTATGCCGCACTTTCCCCATCACAAAAACCTGCCTTAGTGCTGGTGTGCGTGGTGTGGGGAGTTGGTTCCCATTGTTCCTCCGTCGCCGCTGCGAAAGCAGTGTGCACAGATGTGTGCGCGGATCCTTTTTTTCTATTTTCCAGACTCCCCCTTCCCAAGGTTTCTCCTACTGAAGCGCTCCTTGTTTTCTTTTGGAGAAAATTAAATGAGCGCCGGAGAATAATCTCCTTCCACACATCTCTCCACCATGCACTCACACCCCGAGCCTCCTGCAAATCAAAGCTGCACTTTCTTAGTTGCTAACACTTCTTGGCTCACCCTCCCATCTCTCTTCTCTTTCTCCCTGAGTAAGAGGTCTGTGTACTGCCCAGCCCTTCTCTACCTCCCGCACAAGTAGCCCCAGAGCATCGCCGTGCCGGTTCCCTCCGTTCCTCCCCTACCCCGGTTCCACACACAACTGCCTTTGCCATTTTTCATTAGAAAACGCGCCTGCCAAGTGCGGCGGGAGAGGTGCAGCTCCCGAGAATCGCAGCCTAATAGAGTTTGAAGATGCTTTGCAGATAACTGCGCTTCCTGCCTTGCTAACTCATCCGCTGCTTTTTTAGCCCTCTACCCAGTACAGGCAGCCCCTTCCCTTGGTTTCAGCACACAGACCTGAAAAGCTACAGGCGGAGATGCCCAACCGCAAGCGGGATCAGGTGAAAAAGAGAATGGGAACTAACCCTACCACCGACACAGCACGCACACACCCATTATGCCACCTCCTCACACATTTGTCCTTTATTTTCCACGGATTTCCTTCTTTCCAGCGCTCCCCTTTCTCTCCCAGGCTGCGCAAGCCGCTCCTAACCCCCCTTCCCATCCGCGGGAAGTGATGCGAAAGCTCATACTTGGCGAGCAACAACAACAAAACCCCCCGAAAACCCAAATCATGCTGGCCGAGGGTGAGAAAAGTCCGTTAGCACAAGAGAAACGGGCACATCGCTTTGGGATGCGGGAGGGAAAAACCACCCTCGCCCCGGCCCGCGGAGGGAAAGAAGGCAGAGCTGACTTACCGGAGACTGGAGGATGCAGGCTCGCCAGCGTGAACCCGAGGAGGAGAAAAGCCAGCTTTGGTACCCAAACACATCCAAGACTATTCTCCATATTTCAACACACACCTACAGATTCGGGTCCTTCAGCACC
>NW_010272966.1:848-1172 GCF_000690775.1 Eurypyga helias | reverse complement strand
GGGGCGTGCAGGGGGACAAGGCGGTTAGAACAGCGAGATGGTAACGGGCCACAGCAGGGGACAGGGTGGGTGCGCCGAGACTCAGCCATCAGCATCACCTGGGGTTACCAGGAGGCCCCACGCAGGGATGCGGATGCACCGGGGTACCCAGGAGCACGGAGCTCGGGGCCATCCCACCCCCCAGGTACAGCAGCGATGTCTCCAGGCAGCCCACTGAGCTGGGCCAACTCACCGCAGGCAGCAGCAGCGAGGAGCAGGAGGAGCAGTAGCAGGAGCAGGGACCTCTTCAGGCACGGGGAGCGCCTGGAGCCCGGAGAAGAAAGA
>NW_010272966.1:0-344 GCF_000690775.1 Eurypyga helias | reverse complement strand
CGTGCCAGAGGAAGGAGCCCAGCCGGGAGGCCGCCGTCCTCAGCCCCGACCCGGAGCTACTCTGGCCCGAGGACAGGTGACCTGGAAAGGATAAAGCAAGGCAGTCAGTCCCCAAACAGAACCTGCACCCCTGTGTGTCGTTGCAGGCGAAGGCTCGGGGAGGGGTACTGGTGGCATCTGGGGGACAGCCAGGCCCCTGAGGGCATCCCCCCAAGGCATCCCCGCCACCGCAGCGGGGCTGCCGCGTCCCTACCAGTGTAGTCGTCCTCCGAGGAGTACCCCGAGGACGAGGCGTAGGTGTCGTAGGTCTTGCTCTCCAGCAGCCCGTTGATCTTGCTGGACTC
>NW_010272965.1:11563-18237 GCF_000690775.1 Eurypyga helias | reverse complement strand
GCTGGGAACACGGGTGCAGTATCAGGAAGTCAAAAAATCCTTGGCTCACTGTAAACACTGCTTGGCAACAACTAAAAACAATAGTGTGTTATCAATATTCTTTTCAGGACAAATCCAAAACACAGTCTCATACCAGCTACCGTAAGGAAAATTAACTCTGTTCCAACTAAAACCAGCCCATGCACTCAAGTTGTTGGCCAGATGAGGATACATCCACAAGATGAATTCCTCAGCTGGTACCCACTGCCAAGGAAGGCTTGAGCACTGCAGAAAGTCTCGTGTGAAGTGAATGAATGAAGTGAAACGTAACGCCAGCCCTGACAAACAGTCAGCACCAGTGCCGCTGGGGAAGATTAATGCCTCCCTCCTCCTTACCTGCACCGACATGATGTTCTCTGACACTCAGATCTAATTGTAGGAGCTGAGGTGTAGGAAATGTCACCCTCACTTGAAACATTATCACATAATCAGTCTGCGATGATGTGGAGACAAACAGGAGGTTACCACGTAGGTCTTTATCTTCTGCATGCGGAAGAAGGTCTGCGTGTCTGCCACAATGATAGCAATCGCTGTGGTATGTGCTTTCCTGTGCTGGGAGGGAAATTATCAAGTGAGGTCAATGTACTCGACGAGATGCTGCCAAAATATGTATTTCCTTTCTACGAACCTTTTTTGAAGAAAAGTCTCATGCTGGAGACTGTAATTAATAAAGGGAATATTTATACAGTGTCACAAAATTTACCAGTTACTTTATAAACATGGATGATCCATGTTCCCTGTCCCAAAGCTCTTACAGTCTAAAAAAGGCAAGAGGCAGACAGCAGTTTAGATGAGGGAGAGAGCAGGGATAATTAATGGTGAGAAGAAAGAGGATGGGTTGCAGGGAAGGCTTCATTATGGAAATCAAGGTATTTGTAAGGTGGGGATGGAAAAGTTGAAGGCTAAGGCAAAAGTGTTTCCAGGAGGCAGGTACAGCTGTGGGTGCACCGCTGGGAGCAGAGGTTCAGGCGGCGATGCTGGTGGAGTGGCTGATGGGAAAGCTGTGGAGGGGCTCAAGAGGTCTGGAGGGGCAGAGGGAAAGGAAGATGTTGGGGAGTGAAAGAGCTTCAGGACGTGAGCTGCCATGGAGGGGACAAGCGGATGCGAGCTGGGAAAGGCACGAGGCCGAGGGGAGCTAAGGGAACGGTGGACAGCCAGCGATGGAGAAGGGAAGAAAAGACGAGGGGTCATTGCAGCAAATGCTGAATGACTGTGCGGCGGAGAGAGGAGAAGTAGGAATGCAAAGCTGCAGAAAGGAGAGGAAGCGAGATAAAGGAAAGGAAGTTCAGGCAGCGAGAGTTAAGAACTTTGCCATTGATTTGGGCAACAAAGGAAGAAAATAAATAAGAGTGATAGAGAAGTGCGTGGGGTTAGGGGAAGTGCTTGAAGATAAGCGAGGCAAGAAGGTAGAAAGCAAAGACAAAGGTGGGCAGGCAGCATGGGGAAAGAATTAATTAGGGATGGGCAACTGGAGGAGGTGGCAAAACAACCAAGGAGCCCACACCAGTTCTGTCGTGATTTTTCTCCTCTGGTGGGAAAAAAATGAAATTAAGTTTATTTTCATATAGCTGGGCAGTAAAACTGGGGCACTGCAACTACCCCCACCCCATCACTGCTTGTCACCCCACTTGCGCGTTGGCTGGTGGCAGGGCCAGGGTGGGTTGCAGTAAACCCTCTAAGAGGCAACGCTGCAGCTGTGGAACGATTGGTGAAATTGGTCCTCACCCAAAAACCACAGAGTTCAGGCAATTCAAATATACAGGACTTTCCAATATTCCCTCGGCAGGATAAAGCCTATGTGTGTCTGAGTTTCGAAGTAGTAAAATGCCACAGTATTTTTAGTCTTTGTTTGATCAAAGAAAAATGAACCAGATAGACAAGTAAAAAATTACCCAGGAGCTGAAGTCACTGGTGATGTCTTTTATTGCACTATCATACAAATAGGAAGGATGTTCTTTTCATCTGACATAATGAAAAATGTATACCCTTTGCAAACTCGTTGGTATTAATTCTGAAGTTAGCCCCCCCAAAAAAACCCAGACGTTACCTAGGACTTGACGACTTCTGATTAATTTAATAGGAAAAATCTCTTGATATCAAATACCAGCTACTGTTCGGGAGAAGGTGAAGAGAATACAGATTTTATTTTAAGCCCGTCTATTACGTACAAGAAATGACAAAGAGAAATTTTCAGATTTTTCTCATACTAATATTTTTTGTTCATATGTGGTTAATCAGGATGGAAGCTTTCTCCTAAGTGGTAGGGACACTTCGCTCCTGAGTAGGTGCAGCTCAGAGCACTGTCCAATCAAGCAGGCAAAATAAGATTTTTATCCCATGTAAAAAATGTTTTCTACTCCAAAACACCAGTGCCTTTGCCTCGGGGGGGTGCCAGTCAGCGCTGGGGCTGCGTTGTGCAAAGCATGGGGGACGCTCTGAGCGTGACGCCCTCCGTCCTTCCTGGCTACAAGTCCAGTTGGAGACTGGTAACAAAGTGGTGGTGGTGTCCGATGCGGGACAGACACCCACAAGTGACTTTCCCAGGGTCACACAGGAAGCCTATGGCAGAAATAAAACCTGAAATCAGATCTCTTGGGTCCCGTCCAGTTCCTTATCCAGAAAGCGCTCTTGCCACATCCTGTGCGAGCAAAGCCTGCGCATGTCTAGCAGCCCCTGCAGAGCAGCCCCCCAGCTGTGGTAACAGCAGGCTGCTGGGTCTCCTCTGGGGTCTTACCCCGCGCTTTTTAAAGCTGATGGCGACAGTCCCGCTGAATGGAATGGCCAACACGCGGGCCCTGAGGTGCTTTCATGCTAATTATGTCTTTCATTTCATTTTGCATGATGTCAGTGAAAATGCACTCCTAGCACACAGCCCTTTGTGGGTTGGAACCTATCGATGACCGTATCTAGCCCGTGTTTATAGCCTTGCCTTCACACCTTCTCAGTGTGCCTTGGCACCTGAGTGCGGAGAAGCGTAGGCTTCCACATGCATATTTCCGTGTCCGTTCATAAAGGCTTCTTTTGAGCTACAATTTGTCATAAAACACAGCAGAAGTTAGTGAAATTTTGAGCTGAAATTGGAAGGCAAAAGAAGATCCCTCCCAAAATACAGTTTAGGGATATCTTACAGCATCCACAAAGTATTCCCAAATAAATGGGCAGTACAGTTCCTGGCTGTGCCACTGGGTAGTGTGTGATTGAGGGGCAGCTGGAGAAATCCTGGGGAAACCCTTCTGACTCAGCGTAGGTAGAGCAGAGGGGTTTGCATTCCCTGCACTGCAGCCATGGCCTGTGGAGTTAATGCATTTACAGTTTATATTGGGTCATTAATTAGCTTGGTGGTAGACCACACGACCTTACTTTTGTGTGTGGTTGCCATATACATGATCCAGAAGCTGAAGGTTTGCTGCACTGTGTAGGTAATCACATTCGTAATTTTATATTCAAGAGAACGATGGAGTGAAAACCCTACCAGCCACAGCCTGGGTTCTCGTGATACTGAGGTGCATGGCAACAAGGAGAAAGATGACTTAAGGTCTTGCTTTTGTCTTAAATTTGCATCAGCAATCACCATTTTATTAGAAGGAGCTTTGGCAGACTGAATACGACTGCTCCCATGGTTTAAAACACAAGGGATTGTAAGCAAGTGGCCCTTTTGGTGTGGACTCTGACACCCGCAAACACTGGAGCAACCAGGACTTGCAAGACTTTGACCATGCAGAAGAAATTAATAGGATTTAATTTTTTGGTTTTGAAGTCCAAAATAAGAAAAGAGCACAAAAGAGTAAAAAAACATGAACAGTGGGAAGAAAGCCTTTTGGAAACAGCGTAGTGTGACTGAAAAGGATTTTGCTTATGTGCAGCGTGGACGTGTCCAGCTGATCAACCCTTCTGAGCAATGTCAGACCCTGAATCAGGAAAGACAACATGCCCCCCCATCCTAAAGGGCTGTCCTGATGACCGATACTTTCCTGAACAGGGGCCATAGGCTTGCCGTTCATTTGAATGTATAGCTCCAAGTGGGTTGAATTGGTTCCTTTTGACCTTTTCTTTCTGTGTTCATCCCACCTGCGTGACCCTGACCTCCTGCCCTGAGCCAGCAGCTCCCTCCAGAGCCACATCCTGCAGAGCAGGGTCCAGAAGGGTTGGAAACCATGGACCTGATGGGTCTGTGGGGCCGAAAACACCTGCAGAGACTCCCGGTACTGGTTCAGGTGTGTTTTGTTTAATCCCAAGCCACAGTGGGCTTTGCCCTGGAAAATGCATCGCGCACAGGGAGACGGGGATCTGTACCTCAGAGGCGAAGATGCGCTAGATGAAAGGGCACATCCTCTTCCTTGCAAAAGGGCCTTGTGAGCAAATCGGGCGCCTGCTGTTCCACACGCTTTTATGGTAGGAATCCTGTCTTCAGGTTAGGAAGATGAAGCAAATTATGTTCTCGTGTTTGTATTTGATTTGTCAGCTGGGATATTTAAAATATTTTTCTTCTGTGTACTCAGCATTGCTTAGAGGCAAACAGAGAAAAAGATGTGGAAGCAGCTCTGCGATGCTGCTGTATGGAGTCTGGATGTGCAGATTTCCGAAGCTTCTTGCCCAGCCTGTGAAGCACTAGCCATGGACCTGGCATGTTTGCACTCTGGTTTTTCTGTAAGATGATCTCCCTGGTGACTATGCCTCCTTCATGAATCCTCCCAGCGCAGTTGCTACTCAAATGCAGACCAGTCTTCTATCCCAGCTCTAGATAGCCTCTCTCCTGGAAGGTGTGCACAGCATCACCAGATCCTGACAGGTGTCTTCTGGGTGAGTGCAGGAGCCCGTGGCAGCCTCATCCCACCACTTTTCCACCATCTGTTTCCCACAGATTCAGTGATGCCAGAGACAGTTCAGGGCTTCTCAGTTGAAAATTTCAATTGTCCCATCCCAAGGATGATCAGGCTGAACTCAGACCTATCTTGCCATAGGAAGGGACAAAGCTGGGGGTTCTGGATGTCCAGATTCTTTCCCTCTTCCGACATCTCCTAGGTTTTTATAAGGGTCACCTATATGTTTTGTTTTACTCCAGTAACACTGTGTAGGCTTCTGGATGCTTGAATTACTGTGATACTGTTTCAGCAAGAGTGTTCTGGGTAGAATCATAGAACCATAGAACTTTTTAGGTTGGAAGAGAGCTTTAAGATCATTGTGTCGAACTGTTACCCCAGCACTGCCCAGCCCACCACTAAACCATGTCCCTGAGCACCTCATCCACACGGCTCTGAAACCCCTCCCAGGATGGGGACTCCACCTGGGCAGCCCCTTCCAACGCCTGACAGCCCTTTTCATTAAGACATTTTCCATAATATCCAACCTAAACCTCCCCTGGAACAACTTGAGGCTATTTCCTCTTGTCCTGTCAAAGGGTACGAGCTGTTGATGTGCTCATCACTACAGTACGTGTGCAGAAGAGGGATGACCTGGCTCTACCCTCCATGAAGTGGGTACGAGCGTGGTCCCCACTGGGTCACTGTGATTTGCTCAGTACCCTAAGGACAATCACACTAATTTGGTTTTCTCCTGCGCCACACGTATTGCTGTACGTCTGTCTGTTTCAGTGTTCTGATTGCCTTTCATCACAGAATCACAGTGGGGTTGGAGGGGCCCTAAACCCCCCCCCAGCCCCCCCCCCTGCCATGGGCAGGGACACCTTCCACTAGACCAGGTTGCTCCTTTGCTTAGCTAAAGGTGGAGGTCTGGTCCCCCGTGTTCCAGGTCAGCGAGGGAGGCTGTGCTTGCTGGGGAGCAAGAGGACAGGCTCTGTTTTTTACAGACTGAAAGCTCTTTCTGTTGAAGTGTTGTTTGGTGTTTGGGTTTTTTTTTTTTTTAATCAGAAGAATCCTTTTCCATGCTTTCCCTCTCTTTATCTTTCTCAGTAAGGGCAAACAAGGAAGGAGACAGTTTTCTAGGAATTACTCTGCTTGAACCTTTCCTGCCCACAGTCTGTTTTGCCAATAGATCCCTATCCAAACCTCTGGGTGGAGGTTTCCTGCAGGTGGAGACTGAAGCATAGTATTTTGGTATTTCAAAGGAAGGGAAATTTTTATTTTCTAACAGTTTTCTTGCATAATAATAATCCCCACTGCTTTGCAGGATCCTTGTCGTAAAAGACTTCTGGGATAGATTAAACTCCTTGGCACCTCCTCAGTGATTAATCAATCTCAATGGGCGTTTATTGCTTTGTTCACTACAGCACAGGAGAGATTATCCCTTAAATATACTTGACTCTTCTGGTACCGTTCAATTACACCAAAAAGAGCCCCAACACATATACAATTATTTTGAACTACTTCTCCAGTGAGGAGCAATTGATCTTTGAGAGTCTCTTCCTCTTCTTGTTATGCTGATTAATAGCGTTGGAGTTAGTCCCTGAGAGGAAAACAGTTCCAAAAATAGATGACAGTTTCCATCTTCGTATTTTAATCCCTTGAGGGCCCTTTACAACCACAACGAAGCCTGGAAGAATTTTCCCATTTCTCCCCATCTTTTTTAACGTCACCAACTCCGTGACAGAGCCACCCAGCTCCCAGCGCAGGGGAATGAAACAAGAATCATCAGCACCTCTCTGCTCCCTTCTTCCATGGAGCAGAGGTCAGGTTATG
>NW_010272965.1:10940-11532 GCF_000690775.1 Eurypyga helias | reverse complement strand
GGCTGAACAGAGGGACCTCTTCTCCTCCCAAAGGCTGGCAGGTGCTGGGGGCCATGGCACAACCTACAGCTAAAAGCCAGTATGGGTCCCTCCTGTGACAGCAGAAGGAATTTCTCCATGTGATGTAGATTCCTAATGCTGCTGAGTTGTGATACTGATTTCATTTTCCCATTAAGGAGGAAATAACGTGAGTGGTTCACAGCAGCTCTCACAGATGTAACCCACTTCATGGCACCCTCAGAGCATGTTTTGGGGAAAGTGATAGGGTTTCTGCCAGGTCCCTGTTGCTGCCCCCTGTCAGCATGGCTCTCACAGTCTGTGTTTCTATACTACTGTTGGTTTGGCGTTTGGTTCACCCACGACACCTTGCCTGCTACTGAAGTTGGCCAGCCAGGAGTGCATCACCCAGCACAGGGGTCCCGGCACAAAGGAGAGAGTCCAACCGGAGACACCAGCCAGTCTGATTCTGCACGGCAGGTGCTGCTCTAAGTGCGGTACCAGGGCCCTGGGGCAGCTTAAAAGATGCTTCACCTCCCCTTATGGCTACGCCACGTGTGCCTGCATCCCCTGACAAGGGCAGGGCAAGGGCAAA